>NW_016157113.1:122063-191308 GCF_001687245.7 Rhagoletis zephyria
TCTTCTTTCTCTACATTTTTAGTACACTTCTAAGCAAGTTAGGATTTTCTGCTTTTCACCACGTGAAAAAGCATCTCATCTTCCATCCGAATCAACCAAAAAGTGAAAATTGATTTTTTGACACCTTAGCCCCCTTTCCGTAGACCAGGTCACATATAATTCACATATTCACTCATTACTGGGTTTTCAAAATTTTTATTGTTTTTGCACTTTCTGAAAGTTTTTTTTTTCTGACTTGTGTTTCTGCCTTTCAAGCACACTGTCTCGTTGTTCTACTCTAGTTGTCTGAAAATTTTAATTTAAACTATCTCAAAGTAAATTGAACGATTTCAAGGTCAGGTTCTCACTCGGTAAGAATCGTTGGTCATTGGATGTGCCGCATAAAGCTGTATTCTTCTGTTTACTCAACTACTAGCCCGATAACCAACCAAGTGTGAATACCCACGTTGTATATATGAATGTATTAATATACAACCCAAACTAAGTAAATTAAGCCTAATATATTCATAGATTTGTATTTTCAAACATTCATTCGTACTTTACGTACAACCTTTTATAGCTTTCAAACTACAAATATGCATAAAAATCCGTTATAAATAGACATGTACATTATGGTGGTCCAAAAAAAAGGTTTGTAATTCTTGAAAATCAATATTTTTAGAACGGAAAACTTCGTTTCTCTTCAGGAGACTTCCAACAAAACTACCTAATTGTTTATTATCTATTTTCTATCATTAACTAATTTTTATAGGACCCCTAAAAACCTCAAATAATGCAATTGGGGACCTATTTGTTTTTGTCCATATAAAATATGTGGAAAATTTTAAGCGTTTGGAGCGACCTCTAAAAATTATTTGTTTTCAAAATAAAAAAATAGAAGTAAATTTTTTTCGAAATAGAACAATCGTAGGGGGTGAGAACATTAAAATTCCGACTTTACTTTTTCAGATGCATTTTTGAACCACCCTAATGTGCATATATTCGTATATGCATGCATACCTAATATATGTAAGTATGCACATGCATACATACATAGTAAATATATAACTACACAAATACATAAATACCACGTTAATAAATAAATACTTATTTATATGTATGTTTGTTCAACACATGTCGCAGACTGTAAATTGTACCCATATTTAATAGAGTAAAATTGGCATTAAATAAAATTAAAAATTGTGAACCAAATGTTATAACATATAAGTAAATAAATTGTATTGTATGACCAAAAAATAAAATATTTACGAAGAAAGCCTAAAAAATGCATTAATAAAAAATAAATAAAGCAAACAATAAAGATTTAATGTAAAAAAATATTCAGTTGTATTTTTTGTGAGTAACTCTTATTCAGATAGATTGATGAATATATGTCAGATAGGGCCCTCGATGGCTGAGTGGAAGATCGACCTATCTCGGCAGCCAGTTCGAAAACCCTCCTGATTAAAAAAAATAAATATATGTATGAAAATAATCAAGTTCATTATGTTATTGTTGTTGTGGCATCACATGGTCCCCGAATTGGTTGGTTGTTTATTCATATTCTCCATCTGACTGCTCAAACCTTAGGCCCAGGAAGCGGGCGGTCCCCAATATGTTGAATCCACAGCGCCTCGGGTTTCAGACGGGTAGGATATGTAGGACATGCGAAAAGGTGTGCGTTGTTGTGCGGACCGGTTCCGCATTCTGGCCAGGTGATCAGCGATCTCCGGTTCTAATCTGGTTCTGTATGAGTTTAGGCAACTGCACCAGCCAGAGCTGAGTTGCGCCAGTGTGGTTCTAATTTCGCGCGATAGTGGAAATTCACTCATATCGATGGGAGGCGGCCGGCCGCCAAGGACTATGTTTTTGTGGCATCCTCATGTTGCAAACTGTATGCACACTGATTTCCCCTTTTACTGCATACGAATTTTCCGTTACTTCCGCTTTTCGTTTCGTGAATGTGCAAATCGTACTGGTTTAACGTTTAATGTTTAACGTTAAACTGAACAAACGTTTTGCAGCAATTTCCGGTAGTGCCATCTCATAAATGTTTACAGTTACCCTGTACTTCCGGTACTGGGTTGCCAAAAACAGCTGATTTCTTGAATTTGTTTTGTACATTTTCTCGTTTCTGATTGGAAAAGTGCATAGAGAACGAAACAATGCAACGGGTGAAACCAGTGTTTATCACCCTATACTTCCGGTAGTGCATTCCAGTGACGTCCGGTAGTGCATTCCAGTGGAAGTTTTGTGATCTATCCCTGTTCTGACATTCGTTCTTGTTTTTGTTTTGTGTTTCTGATCTAAATTTTGGCTAAATTTGACATTTCCTTTTGGACGTAAAATTGGCGGCAACAGCTGTAAATAAAAGATTGGAAAAAGGAAAAATTGGCAAGGAAGAAAGTCTGAAAAAACAGTTAATTATTTTGCGAAAGTTTTTCTGAATCGTCCGCTCTAGTTTCGTTACATTTATGTACATATTTGTTTGTTGAGTGGTGATTATTTAGTTTAGGTAAGCAAACGAGATGCTCAATTTAAATTGTGTTATTTGTGCTGAGCTCTTCGTCGCCTCCGATGATGTGCGTGCCACCAATTGTGGTCATATGTTTCACCACACTTGTCTCAAACAATGGATGGAGCGGTAAGTGTGCCACAATCTCCACCAATAGTTTTAGATGAAAACAGAATTATTCTATTTACATACACATGAAACAGTTCAAAGTCCTGCCCTCAGTGCCGTAACAAGTGTACGGACCGAAATGTATTCCGCATTTACTTCAATTTGGCGAATCTGGATGTCAGTACAATAGACGTAGGCTCCCTGCAGGAACAAATAGATAACACAAATTTGCAGTTGAAAATGAAAGAACAGGAGCTTAACAAAGCGGAAAGGCAGATTAAGGAGCTTAAAGACCGGCAAATAATGGCAGCGTAAATTCAATTATACAAATTTAACATTTTAAATTCATGAAATTAAACTGTTCTTTATATTTACTAAATAGAAAAACAATTCAAGCGATGGAGGCTAGAATCCAGAAAAATGATTTCGCGATTCTTACGTATTCAGAGCAAGTTAGTACTGCATTTGTTTTTGCAAATCATATAACCATATATGGTACTTTCTTCCGATTGTAGCTGAAAATCCTCAAGACTGAAGCAAAAATGGCCGATGACTACCGTAAGGAGGTGGAGCGGCTAAAACAACAAATAAAAACAATCGAGTCTGTACAGTCCATACTCGCAGCTACAAATGTTGAAGCTGAAAAAATGCTCAAAATTGAAAAGGACCCCTTACGTTTGAGCACTTGGGTGGCGGCACTTAAGCGGTTAGTATATAAAAAGTAAAAAATGACTTTAAACTTTAAAGCCATTCTACCGAAATTTTTTTTTGGAAATGCAGCTGAAATAGCAAACATTTGCTGGATGATACTCACTGTGAGGACGTTTACTTACGCCATCCTTAGTATTTATTTATATTGTAGGTATTCACACCAACATCGGTTCATCGGTTCAGTTGATTACCTGGTTTAATTTTTAATGCAGCTAACAACAAAACGCACTGGAATAACAATCTGCGACCAGGTAATCTGTTAACCAAGAAGGTGTGAATGCTTACAGTTGTATATATCGTCGCTACCATGTCAAACTATCCAATGTGCGCAAATGCTTTTACAATTATGATACCTTGCGCATGCATTTAGAGGGCAATGCAAATTCGCAAGTCGTCAAATTTCGAGTATTAGAAGCAGAGAATACAAAGTGTCGAATCCCACACAACAACATTTTTTACAACAGTTTCTTTGCTCTTCTGAAATTTGCTCATTTTCACATTCGCTAGTTTGACATGGTAGTGACGATATGTAGACTACAGTTTTTTATTCTAATTCAAATATAGTGAGCTACGTACCTGTGAAACCAAGAAAACGGATCTTAGGAGAGCAATGAAAGTTATGCAGGACAACTTGCGTCAAGAAATGGCCACGAAAAGGTAACATAATCCTTCAATATGTTTTAATTGCCGTTTATATGTTTGCCTTCTGTTCAATTCGCAGATCTTGTGAGGAACGCATTTCACTATTAGAAAGTGAAAATTATCAGCTACAAGAGAGAGTAATAAAGGCTTCAATTCTAAAGGCTCTATCTCTGAAACTCTACTTTCTTCCAGATTAAAAAGCAGGAGACAAAAGCGTCGCCAAGCTTTATGACTGATCATCGACGTCGGAGCACTGAATCAGCGCCGATTGCCTTACCCGAAAAACGCCAAACTTTGTCGCCGACAATTGTTCGTAAAATATCAAACTTTATAAGTCTTTTATACTTACATTCATTTCTATATCGTCTTTTTGTAGAAGGAAAATATTAAAGTTATTGAAGACTCCAACTCGCCATATCTCAATATTAAATCAAGCAGCATAGGTCTTCTGCCATTATTTAAGCGTAATCAAGAAATTCAGCAAGATCGTACAGCAAATACTACAACAAAATTAGCCACATTGAAAATATCGCCGAAGAAGACTGAGAAAGGAATTTCCGCTAATGGCATAAGCAGTAGTTCTGGAATGCTGCGTAAAACTCAAAGTGATATCACAGAAAAGGTTAATTTAGAGTCTCATAAATCTTGAATTGTATTAATTTACCCTCAAATATTTCATATTTAGTATTCCATTATGAAAAAACCTCGCTTGGCTATAAGCACTTCCTCAGCAACTGGCAAACACTTTGGCATGAACTTTGAGCTGAGTGCTACGCGTACAGGATCTCCCACAAAGCCCAAACCAATTGGGAGCACTTTGGACAGCCGACTAAGAGCTGGTGGACTGCGCAATTTTAAGTTAAACAAATGATGTCTGCTGGCCGACTTGCATTTGCAATTAATTTATAGCCAGCATGTATTTAAATTAATGTAAATTAGATATTTATGAGATTTTTTTATTATTGTGTGCTATTAAGTTTAATTATTTTGTAGTCTTAAACAAGCTTTTTTTTACTTTTGCAATTGTATGGGAGCATTTTGATACTCGCACGGCATGCATTTCTAGCCCATAATCCAAGAGGATTTAGCCAACCAAGAGCTATTGATTCAGCTATTTAGCCCTGTTAAAGTGAAATGAGACGTGGAATGGCTGAAATGTACAGAAAACTTTTGTTGGAAAAATTACATGTATAATGAGATATTAACTGTGGGCAACGCATGCATCCAACAAAAAAGATGGCATTTGTTATAAAAGGCTATGTTTATTAAGGTTAATTGATTCGCGTTTTTTTTTTTGCTTTTCGTATGAATGTAGAAAATTTTTCAAATAAATAGATGTTATAATCAGATGTTTGATTTGTAATAATACATATATATAAATATTCAATTACTAGATGCAAATGCCATGGTTTGAAAGCAGTTTCAGCGGTGTTGCTTTATGTAATACAAGCTCATATAAAAAGAATGTAGTAAGTCATAATTTTCTCAGCATATATGCTTGCAGATTGCTTAGCTCTCACATGCCAATAATTTTCTTCTCAGCTACGCCGGTAAATTCTTCACGAAGTTCCACTTTACACCCTAAATCTCGAAGCGCGGCCTTTATATCCTGTTGTATGGACGGATGAGAACTCATTGCAGCATTCAGCAAATCTTCTACACCATATGAAAGCCAGCTCTCACATTGATCTCGTGAACGAGAAACCATATTTCGAATGGACCAAGCACCGTTACGCTATTTAAGAGAAAAACAAAATGAAAATTGCAATAACTAAATGCTTAAAGACACATTATTACCTGAATAATTTTGTTATTAGGATGTTTGCGCAAAGTTTCTACAATTGCTTCTGCTATACCGGTGCCAAAGAAGACAACGCTGTTATCTTTTACCCGCAAAGTCAATGTTGCGACGCAAGCCAATGCGGCAGAGACTACATTTTCATTGGTCTGTGGAAGATTGTTTTAATGTTATAGATGAATCTCATATTTGACATAATACTTACCATATGCATTTCCAGCACCTGTTTGATAATAGGCGCTACGCCCTGTTGCACTATATGTGCCTTTACGGTATCATTTCCCCCCAACGCCCGCAACAATTTCAGAGCTTCACGGTTTACACGTGTAGATGTTGAGTTTTCGATCTTAAAATAATTAAAAATTTTAATGAACATTTTTTTGTAAGATTATACAATTTGCATACACATATGTAGGTAATATTTGGATGCTCACCATAATATCAAAAACTAATTTAAGTCCACCAGCATCTTCAATTGTTGTGCAGAATTCTTGGCGTACAGCCAACGCACCGATTGTTAACATCAAATCCGCCAAAACATTTGGATCTTTATATTCGCCTAATAACTTTGTTAAATCAACAATATATTCGCTGGCAATGCGACGTGCATGTTCATGCGCACATCCAAATTCCACGCGTATGTCGTCGTCCAGCACTAAATAGCGTAGAACCGCAAGAACTTCACGTATTAGCTTAACGCTGCTTTGCTTCGAAACAAAAGGCTTCAATTTTTTTATCACGCCCGCATTTGCGATGTTTTGGCGATTGATTTCATGCATTATGCTAGCCTTTTGTAGCCATTGCAGTGTCAAAATCGTAATGTCTTCATTTTCGATGGCCAATAATTTAAGAATGATAGCCAGTGCCTCAGCATCAAAAATATCCGGTTGTTTATTTGTAAAACTATTGGCAGCTTTGAGACAGCCTTCTAATACAGGTAAATTAGGTTTAAATTCTTCCGCAGATTGTTGAGTAGCGAGCTCCTGCTCTAGCAGCGTAACGAGCGCTTCATGGGCACCATTTTTACCAGCGAGAACGCGATGTGAAATAGACTGAGAAGGGTTTGTGAAAAGCAAGTGATGCTAAGCGGAAAATAAGAATACATTACCTTTTGACATTCGGTATCTAAGACATTCAAATTATCCAGGAGTTTCTTAGTATCGGTTGATTTTTGGCCTATATACGTTTTAATTTCATCAATAATTTCATTCAACACCGGCTTACCAGAGTCGGGATTTATAGTCAAATCTTTTATGATGTTAGCCAAATTGATTCCCTAGTACCAAATAATGCAGTGTTTAGTGAGTAGTAGAAAATGACGACACCCATTTACGCTCCAATAATATACATAAATATATTCGCTGAAAATTCGTGTATTACTTACCTGTGCCTCAAATTGTTTGATTGTCTCTTCTTTGGCTTCGTCCGGAGCCATTGAAAAGTCGACAATATTTTCCTTCACTACCTCATCAAAGGTTTCTTGCGAAATAACTTTAGCCATTCTGCAGCTGATTTGTAATTTTTTATGTAGCTGTGGATGAAGTCATAAAACCACCCACTCACCTGGTTTTCGTAATGGAAAATATTTTCCTTCTGGATTCTGCTAACCTTTGAATTTAATCCAATTAAAGCACCGATTATTAAATGCTTCTATGCAGCTCCAGGACCTTTTTAGTGCATCGGAATTTTTAACTCCTCTACAAGTGAAATTTCTAATTTTATTAACACGATTAATTTTGCCAATATTTGTTTTTTTTTTTAATTTAGTTTGCTTTTTGACGTCTTTCTTTTTTCTGCTGTTGTTTTTTTTTCCGTTCTCAGCTGATTTTGAAGGATCNTATATAAGTAAAAAATTACACTAACAAATTATACGCTGATGTCCATACTGTCATTGGTATGAGTTACAACAAACACATCATTTTGACGTAATGGCCTCCACGGCGAAAAACTCAGCTGTCGCCCCAACCACACCTTGTTTAATACACCTTGGATCTGCCATCAAAGAAACTTCATCAATGATAATAGTTGCGTTCCCTAACTCGCAGAACAGGAATTTATCAGAGTTCTCTGGCTTCTGGCTTCTTTTGCTTTTTGACAGTTTTAGAGGTTTTATCCAGAAAAGTTGAGGAACTCAACTAATAATAAGAGTATTTCCATGGAGTAAAAACCATAGAAATGCTTGCATCAACATTTTTTTCGTATTCGTTTTTTGGGTTGGCTTTCCTTTATGAGCGATGGTTAAAGAGACGTTGCTTTACGCGGATTTTCCCACCTGCACTGTCAATACCTTGTACAATGTGGGAACTTAGCGCTACGTATAAACGTAGTATATATTATTCCTGATAAAAAAAAATCTTTACCCGCTGTCTATACATGCTTGAAAAACTGGGTTGCGTTCTGCTTTTTTTCTCGTAAGCGAGATAGAGTTTTGTTGGCCGGGCATTTGACAGCTTCCTTTTTCATTTGTAAAATGTCGCCAAACAAGAAGGTTCAAGCCTTGCATGCTCTTAAAAGATAGAAAATATTAGAAAATCTGCATAAAATAAAATGGGTGCCTCTAAACTTCTATTTGCCAGCACCATATTGCTTCTGTGAAAAGGTCTGCAAAATGAGAAAATAGATGTCAAACAACAAAATGACGGTTGAAAGCAAGGACGAGCTCGCAAACCGCTCGGTATGCAAGAAAAAGTATGCTTCGTACGGCTGCGTTCACACAGCAAAACTTTTGTTGCTCATTTTCGGCAACTTCTCTTTTGATGTTACTCTTCGCGTTCACACAGAGCAAATATTTTGTACACAATTGTTGTTGTCAGAATAACTCAGACGAACGAGAGCACAAAGCGTGTTGCTCGAGCACGAGCAACGCGGGGCCCTTCCCCCATGAACCAAAAATACAAGATCACGTAAGAACGCGACGTTGTATTTGTAACTGGTTTTGAGAAAAAAGTTTGCGAAAGCGGGTTCGTCAGCTGAGCGTTTGTTTACATCACAAGCACCACTATTTTACACTTTTATTCAAGTAAAGAAGAGTTAATTCAACATGACAACACATTTTAAAGCATTTTGATGCATCATTTTACCTAAATTGTGCGTTTAAAGTGGCTGACAATAATTTTGGCTAATTTTGGTTTTCGTTGTTTTCTTTGCTTTGTTTACTTTTCGCTCGTTTTCCAGTGAAACAAGATGGCGTAGAACCCGCTAAAAAATCGACTTTTTTCACTCTCTTGTTCTTACGTGATCTTGTGTCTTTCGTTCATGCCCTTCCCCCCTCCTCTTCACTCCCTCTCCCACAAGTAACGAGTTGCCGCGTCAAAAGTTTCTCTGTCTGAACGTAAACTACTTATTGCGATCTAGACGTGCGGGATCTCGCCTGCTTCGTCACGCAAGCGAGATTTGCAAGCAGGTGAAGACGGGCTATTAGTATGTAACATAAGACATGGTAACTCTGGTGAATCGAAACAAAAAATTGGCAACGGAGGAAAAGATAAAGATGTAGGGGAAGCAACAAAAGAGAATTTGACGTAAATCGTAAATGGCACAAAGAAGAAAATCTTGCACACGTTTGTCACGGTTTTGGTTTGTCTGTCGCATTTTTGCTTTCAATTTTCAACTAAACAAGGAAAAATTACAAAATCCATACGAATAATAAGAAAATTTGTAAAAATCAATCAATATTAGTTGAAACCCAGCATTTTCGAAGTTTCATTCGACAGAATGGCCGACGATTGGGGTAAGTAGCTGTTCTGGAATGTTGTCGATTCATCATCAGTGGCTGCCACAGTGCGCACTCAAGCCTTTTTTGTCATTGAAATTGCCACAAAAACGCTGCATTGACAGCAGCAATTTCACTTTATAGCACAAGGGCAGCAATGAGTTGACTTAAAAAAAAAATTATGCAAGCAAAAAATACAATTATTTTAGTCACATTTCGATATTAACATACAAAAATTTCGTTTTATAGAGGCAGCTGGTGACGAGGAGGTGATCATACGTCCTAAAATCACAAATGATGTGAACAAATGGGAAGGAGAAGATGACGATGAAGACGTAAAGGTAAAATATCGAATTATTTATGTAGATATTGCATATCGTTTAGAATGTAAATAATCTTCATAGTGCATTTTTTATGGAACACATTTTGTTTAGTACTAAGACATTTGCCTTCTAACAGTATTAACATTTTAACTGCCCTTTACACTATATTCGTTCAACGCCTAACATTTAATTTAGTTTACTTTTACACTTCCACGTGGTCAATTATTTTTTTGCTTTGCACAATTTTAATCACAACCAGTTTTCAAAACGTTTTGCTTTGATTGCAAATGTTAATGCTTGTGCCATGTATGTATTGACAATAATCAGCAAAAGCTTACAACCAAAAATGTAACCCATCTGTACATACATATCGTCGTTTAAAGTACAAAGCCGCGTATCCACGAAATGCAAACCCAATTAAATAAGCGTATGTGAGGTTGCATAAATTATATTTTAGAGAGTAAAAGCATTCATATTTCAAAATGGTTCTCTTTTTTTATAAAGCAGTTGCATTTCTGGCTAGTATATTTCAGACCGAATGGATAAGGATTGCGCTAAGAGCTTGTGTGAGCAAATCCAATTTTTAGCCGCAAATGTCGGTTACCCAATTTTGCAGAATGTCGATACGCGGATTTGTACTTTAAACGACGATATGCACAGTCTTACTTCTCTATAGATATATCTATATCTATATCGTTATACGTTTTCTCTATTGCGAAATCACCTCAAGAATGTTCTACTTCTTAAAACGAATTTCCATATAAAGAAATTTTCTTTATAGCGAACAATTTTTGTAGCGTCACTGAAAGTTTATCGCTTTCAATCTCCGTATAACGAATGTAGTTTTCTTTACCAATAAAGTTATACCCTGTTCAAGGGTACACGCAAATTTTGAAATTTTTTGACCAGTTTTTGCTACGGAAAAACGCTATTAATCGCAAAAGCAGTTCCAGAAAAGACTTTGCTAAGAAATTTGGGATTCCTCCCGGAAGTTTATCATCAAGGTTAGCCTTAAATTTAAACGCAAAAAGGGTTGAAAAGGAGAAAACAATAACCTAACACTCGAGGAAAAGAGGAAAAATGAACTTAGCCAAAATAATTGATGCCCCCACATTCGGGTATATTGAACCGTAACGACCAGATTAATATCTGTCCAAGGACTGTCACTGCAACACGACTCGCTAAAAGTCTTTGGGGAATTCGTCATTCCAATAAAAATGTAAAAGAACTATATTTTTCCTTTTGCTGTATAAGGAAGTAGTATTTTTGGCATTCGTTTTAAAGAAGTTTTACTATATATGAATATGTGTATGTACATAAGTGGTATATAAAATTCAAATAAATAAATAAAATTCATATTTGGTTAACTAAGATTTGAGCGCTAAATAGCTAATACATTTTTGTAATATATATAAATATGGATGTATTCATATACATTTAAGTTTAATGACATTATTATTTTTGGCATACAGGACAGTTGGGAAGACGAGGAAGAAAAGAAAGATGAGGAAAAGTCCGAGTCAAAAACACCAGTGCCAACAAAAACTAAACCAAACAAAGCTTTGAAAGCCAAATTATCAGAACAAGAGGTATTTCAGTAAATGTAAATGTTGTATAAAATACTATGTATTTTAAAATTTTTATTGTATCGCTGATAAAATTGAGATTATTTTTTTTTTTTTTTATACTAGCGCTTACGTTTGACTAACATATTTTTTTCTATAGCGCCTAGCAGAAGAAGAGGAAGAGAAACGTTTAGCTAATTTAACGCCAGAGGAAAGGTTAGCAGAAAAACTACGGTTGCAAAAAATTCAGGAAGAATCAGACCTCAAAAGCGCACTTGAAACATTTGGTGTATCAAATCTTGGTGGCGGGCTGGACGCCTTTAATCCACAAACGAAAGAAGACTTCAAGGAATTCGGCGCGACGCTCAGTTGGAAATTGTCACAATACAAAGAGTCACCACATTTCCCTCAATTTGTTGAAGATCTAGTACGTAGCATATGTGTGAATTGTAAGTGTATGAAATAGATGTAATACATATCATCTTATGCGATATTTAAACATTTATTTTATTTTCATTTCAGTGTCTGCCTCGGATATTAAGAAGGTGAAAATTAACGTAGAAACCTTGCACACAGAGAAGCTCAAAATGGAAAAACAAAATTCGAAAAAGCCTGCTAGTAAAGGAAAAGTCAAAGTCACACTGCGTACAGAAACTGATGTATGTATTAACAAATTTAATATACTATACTTTTGTACCGTAACTGGATTATTTTACATATTTGATATTCTCTTGGCATAGGATATTGATGTCTATCAGAAATACGGCAACGACTATTCAGAAGATTATGATGACTTCATGTAAATACTGTTGAGAAGCGCCTAATATAGTGCATATAGAAACTTTTGCTTCAAGGTTTTTTGTTATAAAATTTAAATGGAATTCCTACAAATAGATTGCCACGATTAACATCTAAAACTGTACACTTAAATTTTTTGGATAACAAATTTCTAACATGCTTGTGAATTCATTTTATATTATTATACTTTATTAAATAATGTATAAAAGAAAAAAATACACTACATACTTTTGCGACTTTTGATATCTGCACACGTTTTTTGGAGAAGCTATCGGCGTGTGTGCCACATTGATGATGTCCTAAAAGCGTAGGCAACTGATTTGACAAATGATTAGATTTAATAAAGTAAATCAGTACGAAAGACAACTAAAAAATTTACACCAACCACGGCTATACTATAAAGATGTTTTTGTTTTGCTTAATTACAATTTTTTACTAGCACTCCTATCGCGAATGTCGACTAGTAGTAGATAAACGACTCTTATTCGAGTATCGCTTTTCCATGGTATTGAGCACGTCGATTTCTCGTTCAATAAGCGACTGTGAATAGTTTTTTATCGCTCATTTTTCTACGACTGTTAGTTTGTAGAAGGATGAGTGACTATAAACCATTCACACGCACTTATTGAAAGAGAAAACGACTTTGAAAATACCACCGATAATCGACTAACAGTCATTTATCTACTACTAGTCGACACTCGCAATATGTTGGATGTTACATACATATGTATTATACCGCTGATATTATTTATAACGATTTAATTGGTAGAAAAACTATGGCACCTTACGTTATCTTTCAGTGGTCAAACGCTCGACGACTTTTCTAAATATCCTCAGTTTCCTACCAATATTAAGAGGATGGCAGCCCTAGCTCTCGCGTCTTTTTTGTTCGAATTCGTTACTATTAGGGATGTTCAGTAGGAAAGATACAGGTATGTATTTCTTTGATTCGCTTATCGAAATGCACATCGATATTTTTCAGTACTTCGGTGGGCACAGATCGATTCATCGATTTGCTTTGGATTTTTCGGATATTATTTCACAACAAAATATGTATGTAATTAATAATTTATTAAAAACATAAAAATCATACAAATTTAAGTTTTTATGATATCAAAAATTCTCCTTTAATTTTCAGGTTTTTGAAATAACTCTTGATTGCAGGTCTGGTGACTATTTTATTCGATATTATTTATAACAAAACATTTAATTATAGTTCATATGGAGAAAATGTGGGGGATGATCATTTAAGGAGATTTAAAAAAACATAAATTACTGAAGGAAATTTATTAATTTGTGAGAATGCTTAATTTGTGGGAATTAATAGGGCTGTTAAGGATATTGTGTATATGATTTTGCATTTGCATATTTCGGAACATTTGTAAATTCACAACAATAGAACACTTGCCATATATCCTGAACAGCTCCACTCTGTTTGATGGAGGTAAATAACAAACCTGCAATTAAGAGTTTTCAAAAAAAAAATGTTGGTCAAACTCCCTTTTTTGCAAAATTGAAAAACTAAAATGGCGACCCAATAACTTTTCGATCACTTTGATTAACCCCTCCCCACAAGCAAACCTAGTGCTTTCAAGGAGACATATCTTTTCATATGTATGTATATATTTCTAAATGCGAAGTAAAAATAGCACCTTTCGCGATGGTTTCCCAGAAGACCTCAAAACACAGAGTTTTTAAGCTTTTGTTTTTCTTGAGAGTAGCAAACTGATATATGAAGTTTTGATATTTTTATGAATTTTTATTTTTTTTTGTGATTAATGCCAAAAACTGTTTTTCAAGAACGACAAATTTTTACAACTAGTCAATTTCATTTTGAATTCAGAAAACCAGACAACCTAGAGATAAGTTTCCGATATTTCAGGTATCGAAACAAAATATTGTATCGATATCGTATCGTAACTTCTGATATCGATATAAATTAACGGATATGTTGAACAACGATATTGATATCTTGAATATCGTAGAATACGCCTTGATCGTATCGGTATTGCACATAATCAAAACAAATGAAAGAAAAGTTAATTTCCAGCGGTAAATAAATGAAATTTTTAATATTTGGTTCGTAATTGCCAACTAATTAAATCCTTAGGCGGCGAAGAACTAGATTCCCGTCAAAACAGTTCAAATGATGACTCCGAAGATACCACAAACGTATCGGGTGATGAGGACACGTGTAGCCTGCAAGAGGTAAACGATCTGTTTCAAATTAAATGCAAAATCGCAGATGAAGCTGCAGTATCTTTGAGAAACGACTACGTGCTTAGCTTAGCCGCCGACAGGTGAGTTGTCTTAGCCTTTTCTTATATCAGTATTATTCTAGTAGCATTCTACTTGCCTATGTAGTGGCTTCACACGTGTTGCCGCTGGATTATCAAGCGCTACAGTACACATATTCGATATCAATGCCCAACGAACACTCTCGACATTATCCGATATACCGGCGCCAGTAACCAATGAGCGTACGACTACTTGCGGTGTACGGTTTTTAGATGAAACACCCAATTGCTTATTAGTTGGCAGCAGTCATGGTTTAGTACGCCTTTTCGATTTACGCACACAAAGCGAGCAAGCGCGTTTCGAAGAGGATATCGAGTTTACACAAAGTATTTCTAATTTTCGGGCTGCGAAAGGCATGCACATGCAAAAAACTATAAATTGCTTTGATACCAATTCGAATGGACGTATACTTTCCACTGGAACTAACCAAAGTCAAGGAAATGTATTTTTGTTTTTCTATGATATACGAGAACGCAAACCCCTTGGTGCTTACTTTGATAGTCATGAAGATGACATAACCGCATTATGTTTTCACGCAACGAATCCTGATCTTATGTGCTCAGGCTCAACAGACGGCTTAATAAATGTGTATAACCTCAAAGAGGCAACGGAGGATGATGCGCTGTTAACAACCATTAATACGGAAAGTAGCGTACAGATGCTTAACTGGTGTGCACAAATTTTATAAGTCCCTTCTCAAGCACTATATTTTTTAAATTCTATTGGACATTTTCAGGCATAAGAATGTTTATGAACATGACCTTATTTCTTGCATTACGCACTGCCATGATTTCCATGTGTACCTTGCTGATGAAGCTGATGTGGTGGCAAAGTTTGAGCGTGAAAAAATTGCCGAGGCTGCAAAAGGAATAAACGAGACTAAATGTAATGTGATCGGGGCTCATAGCTTGGAAAACGGTGACCTGTTTCTGCTTGTCGGTACAAATCGTGGCAATGGGTAAGTTAATTAAAATTACAATGAAGGCAGTAATGAGAAAAATTTCTAAATTAAATACAAAATATATGCACAAAATATATGATTATTGCCTTTTTGAATCATACAAATGTACATATATACATAGATGTGTATTCCATTAATTTTGTTACAGTGAAGTGTTGCGTTCGCTACGTTTAGGCAAAGATTTGCTGCCAAGGGCAGATTTTATTGCCAATAAACAGCTTGTTCGCGCAAGCATATTTGACCAAAAGGTAATTATTAAGTTAACTGGAATTTAGTTTTTACTAATTTTTATGTACATATATGTATATATAGAGCGGTACCGTAGTGACTGGCGGTGAAAGTGGCTTTGTAACCCTTTGGACGACGGAGAACACAACTTATGATGAGCCAGTTTTAACCAGTAGCTCGAGCGGCTTAAAACACAAAAGTAAAAAATTAAAAAAGAAAGCGCCTTATTAATTTGTAAATCATTCTATATCACTTTAATAAAAACTGCATCAATACAATACATAAGGCATAATTTTTTTTACTATTAGAGGAAGTTTACTAGTTTAAACCATGATAAAAACATATATATATATATATATATATATATTTTTATCATGGTTTAAACATTGAACCTTAATCTTAAATAAGATAAAATTATTAAAGCAAGAATCAGCGCAAGTGAAATAAAATACTTGATGTACTTATATTGTAGCTATTTGCTCAAAAGTTGCTTAGAGGCATACTGTCGCGAAAAAATACTAAATGTTGCATTTACGATCTGATATTTGCCTCAACTTCACATTTGGAATGCTCTAATTAAATTCAAATTAATTTTATTTAGGGTAACCCGTGGAGATCGTTGTCACTATAAAGAAGTTCAACACGATCGTACACAGATTTTGTGTGCTTGAGCATTTCGGGTAGCACCTCAATTGCACGCGTTACATTCATGCACACGCGTTTTAGTAATTCACCCTGTGTAGGTAGAGCGTACATAGCGACCACAGCTCCTTTCCGTACCACCCACGGATGATGTTTCGCTAAGGTTTCGTTGTATGCACTCTTGCAGCATGCATGTGTCTTATCACATTCATTTAACTCAGACAATCTTCTAAGGAACTCATATATAAATTCTGAAACGTACAAAGAGGAGAAAAGAGTAATCAGTGCGATTGTGCTAATAAAGCAACTTCGTAGATCACAAATAAAAAGATACTATGCACATTTAAATTTACTACATACACAAATGAGACATGCTCAACTTATCTACTTTGATAATTTGCAGCTACTAAGATAAGCAAAGCCACTTTCCAGCATTCAAACACTTTGCCTTCATGTACTAATGCCAACTCACCCAATCCTCTATGTAATCGTAGAAGCGTCCGACAGCCTGAAACATAGCTATTATCCTTAAGAAGCTCCTCATCTTTTTCGTAGGATATCATTGTTTTAATAGTCACAAAACGTTCTCCAGTTGATTCATTTCGCCTGTACTCACAGAGTATATCGATTTTACTGCGCACGTCGCTACTCACAAATCCGAATACCGTGCCCATCAATTGGAAGAACCTAAAGAAAAAAAACGTTAAATAAAAATCGCCTGGGCGCCAATGTAGTTTTAATACTTATTGATCTCCTCATAAGCCTCCAAATAGGAATCTAGTAACACATCATCACTATCATGCAAACAATCCTGGAATATTTTTGCCACTTTTTCTATGTCAAAGCGTTCTGATGCAGACATGTCTTTGATGTTAAATGATAAATTCTATACAAAAATTATTGTTTATTAAATTCTATAAATCCAATTGGACAATGAAGATTGAAATATCAGAACAGGATCACAACAAAGAAAATGATTACAAGATTAGCACTGTTGCCAACTTCGTGCTTTTCGTGCTAAATTTTGTGCTTTTCTTTATTTAAAACGCGGAATACTTTGACTTTGGTGCTTTGAAGAGGAGGCAGTTAATGCGCCGGTGGATAATACGCACAAATAAGACACATTAAAAAGGGAAATAAAATTCGGTCGGAAAGAAAAGTTCTTTACGTTCCTTTAGTTTATGAGATCATAAGAGAGTGCAGTCAAGATTTAAACCTCCACATAGTTCATGAAACTTAATTTTTTGTTTTTATTTTCGCTTGATAGGAATTGTAGAAAAAATTAAGCGAAGTGAAGAAAAATTTAATATTTAAACAGCTTAAATCTAAGCAACGCTGGACACCGCTGCAAATTAGAAAATAAGAACAAAAATGTTTACGCCGCCTCATTTGGACGAAAATATTCGAATTCTTAGAAAACAGAATAAATTCGACCGTCGAGCAAGAAACATTTATTCATTTGAATCGGCATACCTACCATAAAGTCCATAATAGTCCCTTAAACCCTCCAATAAAAAATTTGTTGCTTTTTTCGTATTCAAAGCTTGGCAACACTGAAGATTGACGTTTGTTTCAGGGTTGCTTTTTACACTTTTCCTTTGCTGTCGAGTTTTGTTCGCTTACCTTGTCATTTCCGTTTCTGATGCAAATAACTTTTACAATATGCTTTAAGGGTATTCATAAATGCTTAAATGCCAAAGTTGTGAAAAAAATGCAATTAAAAAATAGTGCTAAACTATTATAATATATATGTACATTTCATCCTTCGGTCGTGGTCTAAACATCGCAATCAAAAAAAAAAAAATAGAAACAGTGATGGCTCTTTAGCCGAGTCATTAAACCTTATCACTAGACATTGGGGCGTATTCTTGTTTTTGTACGAATCAAAAATCATGAAATTTTCCTATTCTTTTGTATTCAAAAATTTCAACTTTTCGATTCGTACGAAACCCAGAATACGCCTCATTATCGTTTTGTCGTTCTAAACATTCCCTCTTATTTTTTCAGGATGTCTTTGAGCGACAAGAGTATTTGCTAAGACCATGGTGTCAAGAAGACATCCCTACGAACACACAGTCGAGATCCATATATAGATCGTGGAATTGAAGGACCTGACTATCTAAAAAAAGAGGCAATAAACGACATTCACCACCGTCCTCAGACGAACAGCTTCAACTGCTTCAAAAAAATCTGCTTAACTCTGCCGCAATTAAGGTCGGGATACTGTTGCTGGATTGCAATAAGATTTAGTGGAGCTTTTGGGTATGCTGATAATAATACTACTGTAATACTGAATTCCTTTTGTTGTGTCCAAGCAGCTTCATGTGTGAGATACATAGCCCGTGTGGAGCCTGATGTTAGGGTTCACTGAAATCTGCAGCGTCTGCTCCAAATGAAGTGCGCCTGCAAACTTATTGAATACCTGCAAACAATAGATCGTGCGCTTTGCTTGGAACTCGCCACGTAAAACACTGTCTGGGGAAGAGACCTGATGAGCCTACTACGGTTTACGGTTATGCACCTGGTATGTTCGCACTCTCGGAGAAGCTACGCCTATGCCTCTTCTGGCTGCCATAACCAAATACAAGGCTAACATTTCCCGCAGGTCATGTAATACGACAGACAGGACATCCACAAAGCCACTTTTGTGTCTCCTGATCAAAAACCAAGAACAAAACTGAGCACATAGCGATTGATGTCCTTCCATTTGGTCTTTCCATCGCAGTAGGGGTATCCTTCTCCCTCTGCTACCTCCAGCGGGTTCTGAGTTGAATATTTTCAGGGCTGGAGTGTTGGTATCCATTCGAACGGCATGGACAAACCAACGAAGCCACTGAATTTTAATTCGCTGCACTATATCTATGTATATCGTTGTAAAAAGCTCACACAGCTCATCGTTAAATCGTCTGCGGTACTCGCCGTCGGCAACGAGAAAAGGCCTGTAAATCTTCCGCAGAATCTATCTCTCGGGAACCCCAAGAGCCGCGTCATTGGGTGTTATCATTGTCCAAGCTTCTGCGCCATATACCAGCACGGGCATGATGAGTGGCTTGTGGTACGACGAGAGAGGACTTTACTTCTGAATTGCCTAGTCAGTCCAAAGTAGCCTTTGTTGGAAAGAGTGATGCGTTGGATTTCACGCTCTTGCAGTAAATTGTTTTTGAGCGGTTCAATTCTGCGACTCTTATTATTTTCTCCATCAGATTAACACACATGAAAGGGAGTCGCCCTGTTTGAAACCCCGTTTGTTAGTAAACGGTTCGGAGACAAACTTACTGCATATGCGGATGATATTTCTGTTATATTAAGTGGAAATTATCTGTCCATACTTAGCCCACTACGGGGCGTACATCTTTGGGCGGCCGAAGCGGGGGCTTAGTGTCAACGTAGAAAAGACAGACCAGGAAATATAACGTTCCGAATTGATCTAAACCTAAAATGGATGGAATGATCCTCCAGGTGAAGCATAGCACCAAGTACCCCAGAATAATAACAGTACGCTGTCGTAGCGACTCAATGTAGAGAAGAGGGTGAAAAGGCTTCCCTGGCATTTTTATAATGGCAAAAGGATTCTAGGATACATCTGGGGCTTATCGCCTTTTCTTCCTCACTTTGCATAGAGTATTGGTGTGGTGAACAGCAATGGGGAAGAAAACATTTCTTAAGAGAATAGAAAATGTATAAAGGCTATCAACGATCGGCATGACAGGGGCACTTAGGACTACACCAATAGCAGTACTTCACACCTTGGCTTCCCTTTCCGGCGGATCTATCGGCCAAAAATATAGCGTCAAAAACTATTGATAGGCTTTATGCTACGGGACAGGTCTTATGGTCACCGTAGTATAGCGTCAACTTTACATAGACGGATTGACTATATCATCCCAGATCTTCACTCTTGTACTAACTTCTAAGCCCCTATAGAGGTCGATGGCTGGCGTGAGGGCATGAGGACTGCTGGCTCGGTGAATGTCTATACAGACGGATCGAAGTTTAAGAAGGGCGTAGGGGCCGTAGCCGTTTGAGCGGAGCTGTCAAACTACTACAGCATTTTCCAGGTGGAGGTAATGGCCATAAAGAGGGTGGCGGTGAAGCAGGTGTATCTCTATATCGGCAAACAGGCTCTAAAAGTGTGGCGGAGTGCATGGCACCTCTGGATTTGGAGGATAGGCTTGCCAAAGGGGGTGCTTTGTAGGAAACCATGCTGATAGAGGAAACCATGCTGATAATAATCCTGAAGGCGTGGAATTAACATTACAGCCCACGTTTTAGGCGATTATTGCTTATGTGCACAGATTTAATAATTGCGCCGAGTATTTAATATTCAGCTCCGCCCGAACTTAGACTTGTTTACTTGTTTTAATATAAAAACTACTTTCAATTTCGAGCTTCTGAGTTATAGCTTATTCTTGAAGAAGATATTCAATTACGCTTAAAACTTATCTTTTCTGACGAAAGTATTTTCTGGTCACCTTAATTTGCTTACCTGTGCTTTGTGGCTTAAATCAACAATTTGTTCGCTGCAAGTCACGATTAATTTTCTCCTGTACTCACTCACACGCACACATCTAAACCGTAAACTCATCAGCGAACTGAAAACTCACCAACTAAGTGACGTCTCTTGTGCTCTGCGCCATCTTTATTGGTGTAATATTTGAAAAGTTAACGAACAAAAGAACGAGCACACCACCGCAAGCGGTCGAGCGCCAAGTAATGTATCTACGGCTATGTTGTATCTTGTTTATGCCACTCATTCGCTGTGCAACAGTCATCGCTTGTGGACATACGTGAAAAGTGAACGGAGTGTTTCAGAGGAGTGTGTTATTGGAGGTAGTACCTAATTGGCAAGACTAAACTGGGCTTAAAGTAAAACGTTAACATAGAGGTCTGAGTGCATGCATTTATATGCGTTTTAAAAGCAACGAAGCAAGTCAACCAAGATAAAAGAAAAGAGCAATAAACAAGAGCCTAAATAAAAATTTCTAGTGTAATATTTTGTGGTAGCCCCAATAAAGCTGTGGTTTGAAATTAAGGTGAAATTCATCAGCATCCAAACGTGAAAACGAAGAGAGACACCTACAACCTAGGCAGCCCAACTGTGTGTGTGTGTGTGCGTGTGTAAAAGTCGAGCTACGATTGTGCTGAGCAATTTTATACATTTTACGCTTTATGTGCTTTCGCTCTTCGGGTTTAATTCGAATGGATGCAAAGTGATCGCCAAACCTGACTCAGAATTCTCACAGACAGACCAGCAACAGTTAAAGTGTATACGGGCAGAAAGAAGCAGCAAGTAAGCCAATCGGCCAGCTAGTAGTCTTTAAAAGTTTATTGTTCAACATACAATAAGCTATATTGCAATATATAGGTACATATAATATAATCACTAAGCTATTTAGGGTGTGGTACAGAAAATTCCATTAAGTAGTAAAAATTAAAAAATTTCTAAAGGAAATTCGCGTGAATAATCAACGTTACTGATTAACTAGTTTGTGCACACATACATACATACATTAACTATGTGCTTATTGTCGCAAAAAAGATCAACAGCCAACTTCATGGCCAACACAATGTCCTCTTCCACCTCCGTTGCTGTCGCCATTGTTGTCTGCTTGTGGACGCTTATGGCGGGCAGTGCGCAAGCGCAACGTACTCCAACAATTTCGTACATTACACAAGAACAAATTAAGGATATTGGTGGCACAGTCGAATTCGATTGTTCGGTACAGTACGCCAGTGATTATCAGGTTCTATGGTCAAAGACTGATACTGATGCTGTCTTCCTATCCACCGGTTCAACGTTAGTGATTAAAGATTCACGTTTCTCGCTACGTCACGATCCCAATTCTTCCACATACAAGCTGCAAATTAAGGACATACAGGAGACTGATGCAGGTACCTACACCTGTCAGGTGGTCATTTCCGTTGTGCATAAAGTTAGCGCCAACGTAAAGCTATCGGTACGTCGTCCGCCCGTCATCTCCGACAATTCAACGCAATCGGTGGTGGCGAGTGAGGGCAGTGAGGTGCAGATGGAATGCTATGCCAGCGGCTATCCGACGCCAACAATTTCTTGGCGACGTGAGAACAACGCCATCTTGCCAACAGGTATGTTAAATTCACAAGTTTACAATTAAGAAGAAGAAAAAAAAAACAATTTTTAAAATGTTAGAGAAATTTGCGCATTTGCTTGGTGCCAAGCTGGGAAGAATACTTTTAAAGTTCTAGAAAAGATAAGCGCAAAAACGCAAGCTAAATATCTTGTTTGAGTAAGATGTGCTGGAAGAAACTTAAGCGAAGCTTATTAGTAATGCATTTCAAAGCTAAGCGCGATATGAATGAAGTCTGTCTGACTCACTTTTGTATGAATTTACTTAATGTCATTGTTGCGAGAAATTGTGGTTGTGCGATAGCATTAATTAAAGTTTAGGGCGTCGCAGTTGCCTTTTTTTTTTGCTTATGGTCGACGATCAAGTAAATTCTATGTATGTGATATGAGTAACCATTATTAGTAAACAGCTTATGATTTTATATTTAACTTACAGTACGTGTTTTTTTTTTTTGCAACAAACGATGTGGTCAGTGTCCTCTTTGAGTGAGAAAAAAAACTAAGGCGTGGAACTGTCCCACTTTGGTTAGGCTCGCGTGTTTGTGGACATTAAATAAATTAAAACTGTGCATTTTGGGAGAAGCATGCCGCGTCGTATATACGTACATACATATGTACATTAAGGTGGTGTAGAAATAATTTTTTTTTTGAAACTTGCTTTGGAATACCTGGAGAAATAGTATTTGCCTCATCGTTTGTTCGGAGGGAGTCAAGTTTTGAAAAAAAAACGGACAAAACTCTACTACAGATTTTTAATAAACAAAGCAGAATTTTTTTAAAACGGTGTTTTTGATCTGACTTGCGGTCGCTGACCCTGAATTTGACGCTCATTTATTTTTCCAAAGGACGTCCTCTTAGATATCGCCAAAAATGCTGTTTTCACGGCATTTTCGAAGTTATTGGTAGTAATCTCGAAAGCCTTCTTGGAAAAACAAAGGAATATTAAATTCAGGTTCAGCGACCGCAAGTCTGTCCCAAAAAAGGACTTAAAAAAAAATCGGCTCAGTTTAAAATCTGTATCTAAAGAAGAGTGTTGTCCGTTTTTCAAAACTTGATTCTGTCGGGAGCAACTCTAAATAAAAAATGAGACAAGTAATAATTTGCATCTTTAATTCTGGGCCAGAAAGGCACCTGTATGGGCATACATATGTACGTACATATGCATCAAAAATGTACACTTTCGCAAGCTTAAGAATTTTTTCCTGTGACGTTGCAATGACTTTCGCTGGAAATGTGGTGGTATGAACGTGTTACTCGTATCACGTGAGCTAAAATTTAATTACGACTTAACTTATATTTAGTAATTTCCTAGCCAAGCCTATACATATTACGTAAAGTGTGCGCATTTAGAGTTAATTGCAAATATCAGAAAATATATAATTTAATTTACACTAAATTCCCTTTTTCTAATACATACACCTACATACATACATATGTATTTACCCTGCAGTAAATCGCGCTAGTTCAGGACTAGCGCAGAACCAGCTCTTTAAGAGCCGGTACTGGTTCTCGGTCTATCCCAACGCAATACTTTCAACTGTCTCTTTTTACATGGCGATGTCCTACGAAGTGGAAATTGCCCCCCTCGCAGAACTTTCGAACTAGTTCTAAACTGGTTCCATTTTGAACAGTTCTGGGACAGTACGTTTTTCTATGAGAAAAAATTTTAAAACTCGATTATTAGATTATTTTTCTATTCTAAACTGGCTCCATTTTAGACAGATATGCGACAGATATGCGACAATAAGTATTTTATTAGATATGCGACAGATATGCGACAATAAGTATTTTATTTTTTCGTTTTTTCTGTTCTTTTACAGATTTTGCATTCTATTAAATTTTTATATTTTTTTATATATTTTTTTTTATATTATTTGATCACTTTCTCTTCAATATTTAAGCGGCACTCAACAATTTAAATTTCTTTAATCTGAAAATCACAACTTCCTCCACCGCGATTTGAACTCGTGACCAACGATATTAGAGTCAGAGGTCCTCCCGCTGAGCTATTTTCGTATTGTACGAGAAGTGAGAATTTATGCATTTACTTCTCAACAGAGCGCAACTAACACACCGAGAGTTTCAACTGTCCCTCTCTGCAGCCGTTTTGCACTACTTCAGAGATGGTTCTGAAATGTGTAGGGCAGAACTAGCGCTTTAAGAGACTGTCTCTAAATTTTACTGCAGGGTACCTACTCTCCGTACCTATGCACACACACTATATTTAACTTGTTTATAGACTCCAAACCATTCCCAAGCAAACAAAGATCTGTTACTTAGCAAGCACTAACGGCGTTAGCATTCAATTACTTTCGTGATACATTCGCACATAGCCGCATTTTCTGTGAGTGTGGCGTTGACTGTTCTCAGTTGTAGGTGCGCAAACAGGTTCCTCTCATAGAATTGCCCGTCACTGCACCATTCCTCGCACTAACAATCCTCTTCGCTTTGCCACCAAGTGTGCTCAACGTTTTGCTTGGCTTGTTGCTTGCCTGGCTTACAGTTTCAGGTGTTTATTTTCGTCATTAGCGTCGTACCTGTCTGGGCTCAGTGCTATTTAGTTGTTGCCTTCTTCAACTAAATTTAGTAAATACTTTTAACAAATCTACATTCATATTTACGTGCATTAGGGACGACCGAAAATACGAATTCGAATTTTTATTGGCAATAGCAAAAAAAATCTTTGCGAAAGATGAAAATTTGTGGTCAATAGCTTAGGGTCTGATTATGCATACTTCGCATAACTTCGCACAACCATTTGTACCAATGCACTAAAAGTGTGACTTAAGAAAATGTGAAGCAAAATCTAAACTCAACAGATCGCTAAGTTTTTAAAAGTTCTGCTAATTTCTGGGCGATGGAATACATACAAAATACATACAAAGTATATACGAAATTACAGTTTGAAGTTTATGCGAAGTTGTGCGAAGTTATGCGAAGTATGCATAATCAGACCATTAGGCTCACGCACGTCAGTCAAAGTTTCATGTGTTCAAACAATTTTTTTCTTCACATACTTCGATCGCAAACTTAATTCTCTACCAAAACAACATTTATTAGCAAAATAATTATTTTTTGTGAGGAATTGAACTTTTAAGTCATGATAATGTTAATCGCAAATAATTTCATAAAGGTACATTTTTGTAGGAAATTAAATTACCTTTGAAATGGGCAACTTATTGATAGTTTCTCACCCATAAATATTATACTAAACCTAAATTTTTTTTACTAAAATTGTAATTATCCCCTAACTATTAGTCCTGTTTGTAGAGAATTAAATTTGCTATCGAAGTAAGCTAAGAAAAAAAAATTTGTTGAACACTTTCAGCTTTGATTGATTTGGGCGCGCCTAAGATATTGCACGAAAATTTCTAGCTTTACCAAAGATTTTGTTTAGAGCAGAATGAACCATTATAAAAATATTACAAGGTAAATTCTTTCTCTCATTTCGTCGGCCATGATTTTTTTCTGACGTTTGCCAACATTTTAAAATCATATAAAATTGAAAATAAAAAAATTAAATTGTTCACAATTGTTGTTGTTTGAGATTGAAAATGAGAATGTGTGTGTGAGTTTGAGTTTTGATTTTAAAATTATATTGTTGGCAAACGTCAGACTGCCTCTCAATGGTTTTACCTTGTTATGTTTTTATCATGGAATGAACCATATTTTTTCTATTGACAATAAAAATACAAGATTTTCAACGCACCCTAATGTACATACATAGATATTACTACATATATAGCAAGTGTAAACTTTTCATTGTATATCAACTTGTTTTTATTTGCTATGAAAATTTTTTAAATTACTCCACAGGGATTGGGTATGCAATTTTTCATACTTAATAAATTCGTACCTTTTTCAAAATTCAACAATGCACAATGAAGTCAAACAAGCAATCTACGGTCATTCTTTGCTACCAACTACCTACGCTAACTTTTGTTATTGTCTATGTACTTACATACATATGTATGTACTATATGTATACTTAGGTATGCATAGCTAGCACACTTTGCCACACTAATTGTACTTTAAATAAATGAAATTGCAATTTTACGGAGCAGGTGTTTGGTAGATGCAGGTGAATAGAAGAATAGCAGCCGGAACGGCTCAGTTTAATGTGTGCCTCTAGTGTATAGGCTTGTATACTGTATAGCGTTGTACTCATAATGAGATTAACATGAATGCTTCAAGGATCCTTAAAAAGTATTGTTTATGGTAGTAACTTTTTCAATATTAACGTGAATTTGTTTTGTTCAAAAAAATCCAGCAGGTTTAAATAGTAGAAATAATGGCTTTATATGAGTTACACCTTTTAGGCTCATAAAAGAAGTTTCCATTTTCTTGGGTGCCACAGATTTGATAGGAGCCTCATAATTTCATTAGGGTAGACTTTTGAAGATGCGTGTAAATATACTGCTGCTCATTATTACCTTTTCTACCATGAGAAGATTAGAGACTATGACTGAACGAAAAAATGCATTGCAATGTAAGCGAGCAGGTAATGTGTAGCTGAAGATTTGATGTCGTATCATTGAGATAACCGAATTGTTGCATTTCTAAGCGATCGAAGGGATAACAAAAGGTATGATCGGTCATTCTCGTAGTTTTGTTCCCAAGAACAAAATGCGAACAATACTTTGCGGAACATTTCTAAGGAACTTTCTCTCGAAGAACAATTTGGGAACTAAAGTCTAAGGAATTTTCTGACAGCAAACGAAACGGGAACAAATCTTCTCTGAACTATTCACGAAGAATGGAAGCGACAACCAAATTTTTCACACAGCGTTCATTACTTTTAAATGTCTGAATACTAAAATTAATCAAAAAATAACCGAAACATAATTATGCAAATTAAGTAAACGGAAGACTTAAGACACGAACTTTTCTTGCACAGAAAATAAAAAATTGTTCCATAAATGGACTGTTCACGCTAATGATAAACGATATGGAAGTGGCTGTCTTCTGGCTTAGAATCAAAAATCGTGGTTCCAACTGAAACGAATTTTCATCCCAACACGCAGACGCCCCTCTCATTCTTAACGTTAAGTTCTCAAAACTTTTGTTCTCGTTTTTTTTTTCTCTAGCAAAACGTTCCTCACACTTTTGTTCTTATTTGAGCGTCCTTGTGAATGTTCTCACCAAGGAATGAAACCGAAACCCAAACCGAAACCGTAACCGTTTAAAACCGTTTCGGTTTTCAAAACCGAAACAGAAACCGTAACCGTTATCTTGACCTGAAAAGGAACGATACCGAAACCATTTCAATCACAGGTTTCAATCGGTTTCCAGAAATTTACAAAAATAATAAATAAAAATTTCTTTGAAATAAGTGATTTATTTAACCAAAATCAGCAACATTTTGCTAAAATTCTTGTTAAGTAGTAAATAAGTATGGCAAGGTAACTTTTCGCAAAAATCTGCTGATGACTTTGTTGTTGTGAATCGATAATCGATTAATTATATTTAAGTAGTTTCTTTCCCGTACGCAATGCGAGATCCCGCGTGTGCCCAAAATAGCCCAGAAATCATGCCTGTACTCAACAAAATGGGTAATAGAGAGCGAAAATTCGAGCGTATTCGATCGTAAGTGTATTCTTCTTCATGCCCGAAACAGCCCGAAATTTTCTCCGAGTAAAAATGGATAAAGTGTCAAAGTGCATATCAGCTGTATTGTGTTTACATGTTGCCTGCATTTACTTGGTGCTTTTAAGGAAAAGTGAATGGCCTGTTGATGTATTTTCAATCTATGTACTTAAAATCAAATTTGTGAAACCAAAATTAAATTTCCAAGTGTTTGCATTTAATACCATGTTCTGACCGACAACCAAAACATTTTTCCTTCATTTTCTTTTCATTTACAACCTTTAACATTCATTCTTATTTTGCTTTGGCCAGGCAATTAACAATAAATCCGAAATGGCGTATTAAAAATGATAAAATATGACTTCCACTTCGATAAATAATCGAAAAAAAAACTAGTGAAGACACCGATTGGAATGAGTGGAAAGTGAGTTTTCAAGTAGTTTTCAGCGAAAACTGGTTTTCGTTTAACAGATTTTATATGGACGAAAACACAAGTTTTAGGTCGAAAACCAGTTTTAGCAACGAAAACATGTTTCCGATGTCGGTCAGAACATGATATAAGTGACAAAAACAAGAACAACGTGAATCAGCTGTTTCTCGACTTGTGGGCACGAAATGTGGGTTTTTGCGTTTCCGTACTTCTGAACTTTGTTCCATTTTTGAAAGAAAATGTTTCTCTTATTCTCTAATTACCAAATCCGGTCCGGATTGTTAGGGAAAGAACCTAGTGTTGATATTATCAGTGAACTGTAATTTTCGATTTTCTTTCCTCAACGTTTAAGACATTGTGATTTAAATAATATCAACAAAATTTCTGTGAAAAACCGAAACCGGAACGAAACCGAAACCAAAACCGAAATAAATTTTGAAGAACGAAACCAAAACCGAAACCGAAACACTTGGCAAACCCGAAACCCAAACCGGAACGTTATTTTGAATCGGTTTCATTCCTTGGTTCTCACTACTTTCGTTCTCATATAGTTCTCATTGGAAAGACTCCCGAAAGTTTCGTCCTCATTATGTTCATTTTCTTCTTTACGAAAACGTACCCGAACCTTTTGTTCTCATTTTGTTCCCGTTCAAATTGCTCTCAATACTTTTGTTCCCGTTTGGTTCTTTTGTGGCAACGTTCTTGATATTGCATTTCGTTCTAGTGCACAATTGGAACGCCTTCTCGGTCCCGGGTTTTGAAGGCTCAAGCAAGACAAAAAGTTTGAGAACAAAATTAAGTGCATACATACACATACGCAGTGATTCACAGTGAATATGTTCCAGTGATTTTGTTTACAATATTTACAATGTTTTTCATGATAAATATTTTTCACTAATTTTAAATAAAACTATGATTTAAAGTTGAAAATTTCGTACAAGAATCTCAATACTGATGTTAACAAAATATATTACAAAAGCAAACTAAATGGTGGATTCGCTATGAACATTCGAACTCATTTTAGAGACAGAAAAGTCTCAGAATTCTGAGCAGTAACCCTCATCTTAGAAGGTGCCCCAATATGCGTCCAAGTTAGGAGTCATATTAGCGTCTGAAATATAACGCTGTGTGAGTCTTAAAAACATGCATTCTTTATAATTCTGATCATTGATAAACTTTTACTTCTACTTTTGTTCAACTGAGAATTTATGACACCAAATATATCAGTCTGGTTGACTGGTCTCAGAATCATATTTTTGGCGAAAGAAATATTCATTTTAGACTCATAAATTCAGGGCACTCGGAAAATTGTTTAAAGGGTTAACTTAAAAAAATGTTTATAAATATGTTCGTTCGAGACGTTACTCTTTTTGCCGTTGAAAAAAATTTATTTTTTTAAGGCGATACTATGGTACGCATTTTATTAAAAGTTATACATATGTAGTTCTTAAAACTAAGGCCATGCATAGTTTTGTTTCAATCAATGTAATTTTTGATACCAAAATACGAGAATTGAAATCGCATGCATTTTTCCGTTTTTGGTTGACTATTTTTCGGATTTGACCTTATACATATAAAGATATGTAAGTAAAAGTCTAAGTACGTTTGGAAGACGCCACACCCCCTTTCACTGCAGCGATTATAGATAATTAGTATAGATAGAGAATGGAACATAATTACCTTACTTGAACGCAGCTAGTGGTCTATAAATTTGTCATAATTTATCATTGCTATATCAGTTTGATAGCTTGATTTACACACTATAAGATAGTGCAAGCTATTTTATTCTATTTCCAATGATTATTTTTAAAAATCGCCAACAAACGTTAGTGTTCAAAATGGCAAAAGTTAAATTGTGCGAATAGGGCCGAGAAATTATTTATGGGAGAATATTTAATGAGACTTAAGCTTTCCATAACCATTATAACTTTTTTGCACTTTTTGCTACTTTGCTATTCATGTCTAATGCGAGCCATGTAAGAGTTTGTTCCAGCGCATTTTGTTAGTTTTTATTATTATTTAAGAAAATATTGTCATTTATTTTAGTTCCCCAATATATATAGAAAGTTGTGTGGTTAAAAATGGCAATGCAATATAATGACTAAATAGAGAAAATTTAGTGGATATGTGGTTAATTACCTTTACTTGTGAAGCTCCCACAGAAGACAACAACGAACTTTATTAACATTTTCAATCCCTCTGCCCAATCTTCATTATTGACATCATTATTCAGCAATAAAATGTTTTCTACTTTAATTATACAATTATACAAATTGCCTGACATTACCATCTCCAAACTCACTTTCTTTAAAAATATTGTCCAAATCAATTGCCATTTCAAAATTCTAAACTTAGATTTGAGACTCGTACTACCCTGTTTTATGAAAGTTTACAAAATTCTTAATTTTTCTCTTCGTCATATTTGATGTGCCGTTTTTAATTTTTGAAATCTGACTTCAGATTCGTATTAAGCGACGCCGAAAGCCTTTGCATGCCATATTTTATTAAAGCGCATTGATTTCTTAATTTTTGTGTTCGCCATATTGGATCCACCATTTTGAATTTTTAAAATCTGACTTCAGATTCGTAATCAGCGACGTCAAACACATATATGTATGTAGAATCAAAGTGGTGTAAAATTGTGTCAACACGTCTTTGAGCAAATAGTTTTGTCCACCTAAATTTGGATTTTCGGACCACTGTGTGCCTGAAATATGTATCCTAAATGTTAATCCAAGCAACAAGCTATCAACGTGCCAAATCTCAAGCAAATCTGACCATAAATACGGGCCCTGGTGCAACTACCAGAATCAAGTAAATTTTTGGTTGCTAAAAGCTGTACGCGAGATTACCTCTTACATATAAAAGGACTTCTCTTTATATAAGTAATTAGTATAGAACAGATATAGATTAACATAAGTACCAGGTGGATTTTAAGCGGTATTCTTTTAAATGACATTGCCGCTTAAGTACCGCAAAAAAATTATATATTTGGCCTTGGCATTTTACCGGGCTTGACTGTAGTTAAAAAATGCACTTTACATAGCGATCTAGTTCAAATGCATTAAAATATCAGTTTAATAGTCACAACACTCTACTGCCCGTCTCCATAAAAACTTTAAATATTCCATTCAATACGTTTTAATGTTTAAACACTCTTCTACTGTAACGCGAAACAAAGGAGCCTGATTTATTAATAAATTTATATGTATGCATGTACGTACTTATTATACTTACGCATAGATTAACCTTCATGAGATTGACTTTTTAGACGTACATACATACACACATATACAGATACGAATTTATCCCAGTGGGAATTAGGAGCACGTAATAATACCTTACTAGCAACTTACTCTTCACCTGGCAGTCATTACCATTTCCCTGCCGAACGTCCCTTACTTTTACAAAGGCATGGCCGCCTTATGTAAGTAGGAATTTAGAATGTACATTTGGTATCAGACATACTTCTGAGCCGCTTTACAAAGTAAGTTACGTGTAATGCAGAGCAGTCGCTCGGAGTAGTTCGGTGCTTGGAAATAACTTCGGCTGCACGTTATTTTGCAACTGACAACGTAATGTGTCTTCGGAGGTGTTCATTTTGCCCTTTACTAGTAGATGACATTGGCCATGATGACAATTAACTACTATTACTAACTGACTAAAAACTGAAAGAAAACATGGCTTACCTCGCAAGGTGCTTACCTATTTTCCCAGTGGGATATTGAAGAATCCCATGGGAAAGAGGTGGGCTATAAAAGCCGTTCTTTTTTATTTACGATTTCAATGAGTCTACGAGTATACAAAAGTGAATACCATTTTAACTCTTCGATATACAATCCAGGCGGGTAGTAAATATTGTAAATTGAAAAAGAGAAAAGGCCACTTGAAACAACGACTAAATGGCTTTGACACGTTTTTTGAATTTACTGAACGCTAAGGCGTGTTTAAATACGGATTAAAAGTGAGAATTTATAGTGACGTGCGGAGAGTATTGTATGTAAATTTACATATGTACATACTATATGTAGATGAATGTATGTATTTTGTGATATGCAAACACATACAGGCAAAAAAAAGGAAATAAAAGCAACAAGAAAGCCATTAAAAGTGCGGCCAACAAACTCAGCAGCAGCTTTGTGCGACTGTTGATGCTGCTACTCAGTATGTATGCTGTTAGTGTTACTGTTGCTGTTGCTGATCCTATTGAAGTTTGCTTTTACTTTATCTCGCAGGACGACTGGTTGCGCAAAGCCGTTTCACACTTTTTTAAGTCCTTTGACGAAGTCTCCTTTTGAAATGCGCGCAATGTGAGTGATAAATCTCGAAGCGTGGTGATGCTGGAATAGCCGCGCTAGTTATGTACTTACATACACATGTGTGCACATACATATATGTATACATATTTGTACATACATATTTAGTGGGAGGCTGTGATGCATCAGAGCGAAATATATATACATACATACATATCCATATATATATATATACATATAAACTGCAAGCTATGTATTTATATATGTATGTACATATGTATGTACATATATAGGTTTCTAAATACATATGTAGATAAATACATTTGTACATACATACTTACATAGTACGTATTCAAATGGCAACCCTTTGCGCCTTGCATTATGCTTTGTCACCCACAACAAACGTTGACGGTTGACGATGTGCGATGTGCGATTGTCAACGCTTGTTTGCCTTGGCTCGGGTCGAATCCGGACCACTCCAGCAAATGTGCGTTACTTTGCAATATTTGCTTTGAGCTGAGTTCGTGCCTAGCAAGGAATATTCGACAACTTCAGTACGCGCAATTGCTTCCGCAACTTGAAAATGTTCTCATGCGCATAATGGGCGGAATGGGCGGGTAAGCTCACACATACACACACTGAGAGATTCGAAATTGCACAATGCAACCAACAAATTCTGCAGAGGCATAAATAGGTACATATGTATGTGCTTATGTAAGTATGTAAATATGTATATATGCATTCGATGCAAGCGTATTTTACATGTGTATGTATGTATGTAGGCACCTATGTAGGTAAAGCACACATTTGAAAGCCTTCAGCTGCAATAATAACAAAAGCACAAAAAGCAATAACCAACAAAAAAAAAAATTGGAGTGAACAAAAACACAGTTTGCAACTAATGTAAACAAATGAAAACAAACAGCAATACCGGCAATGGTAAAAAAAACCAACCAAAAAAAAACATCCATACAAGGCAATGGCGCGACGACTACCCAACTACAACACGGCAAAAAGGCGCAACGAATCCATAACAAAGATGCCGGTCGGTTTGCCACAGCCGGGCTCGGTTCATAATTTTTAGCAGGAAAAGCAATACAGGAAACACAAAAGCAAAGAATAGTAATTGAGGCGCTGATATGAAAAAAATATATATATATATATGTATATCAAAGCATAAATTATTAGGTACAAAGAAGGTAATTTGCCGCGCGCCACAATGCAAAACTGCAGAGTAGGAAGCGAAAAACTAGCTGGCAAAAAGCTGCTGCATTGCGAGTGAATATCACATAAAATACTAGCATACAATGTATACAAATAAACATTGAACCCGCGTGGCACGAAACTTCAAAAATGTTTGCTGGCAATGAAGTAGGGTAATTGGCTTGCCTTGGCGGCGGGTGTTGCGCTCGGTCGTCTGAAAAATGCGCGCGTTATATTTTTTTATAAGCCAATTTGCTTAAAAGTAAAAGCTGGGCATAAATTTTTCCTCTTTTAAAAGTTGAAAAGGAAATGACCAGAGTTCGAAATATACTATTTAAACTGAGTAAGTATCGCTACTTGCTTAGGTACGTTAGTGGGCTTGTTCGACCTGCAATCACAATCGCAGTGTTGCGCGAATTATTAAACAACAAAAAAATTTCAAAACGCATGAAGAAACAAAAATAATCACGAAACTATGAGCCAAATATATTGAAACTGTGTTTTCAGTTTTCCTCTCTAACGTCAGGACTTTTTAAAAGGACTTTGTAATCTCAAATATATGATTACTTCCAAAAATTATTTAAAAAATTCAGTGCACTGTAGAAAAACAGCATGGCTACCAAATGAAAGAAAAAATTCGGCAGAATTGAAAAAAAATAAAAAATTTGGTTCAAGAGAACGAATAGGTGTTGCAAATGGCCTGTTATTTAATTTTATTTTTCTTAAGCTAATAAAGCTTGAAGCACAAAATTCGCGGATATGGTCGAGTGTAGATTAGGCTTTAACATATAATTTTTTTTTTTAATTTTGCAAAATTTTAAGGATTTTCAAGGGTAAAATTTTAAAAGGACATTTTCAATACCTTTTAGAATGCTTTTATTCTGCAGAATTTTCTGTTTAATTTGGCACCCGTACTGTTTTCATGTATTGCACTACTGATAAAGAAGAGATGTGTTCGAGTGCGAGTCGCGAGAAGTCTAGATGGATAAATGTGCATTTGGTTTGGTACAACTGCATGGGGGAAAAAATTCCTGGAAAATTTATATAGCGAGTCATCTTTACGTACCGAATGTACTTTCAAATTTTAAAAGAGCTGAAAAAAGTACAATTGCACCTACTTTTCCACTACTGGTCTTTGGGAATAGGAATAAATCATCCGCTGAACCAGGCCGACTATACAAATATAGTCTATACGATAGCCGAATATCAAAAAAGGAACAGAGAACGCTGCCTAATTACTTCAACTTGTTTACTGCGCCATGAGTTTGGCCCAACTTTTAACCTATGAAAGAAATCTTGAGACTGATGCAATCAAGTTAAAGTAAATATGCAAATATATAGAATGAAAATAATGTTTTTCAGTATACATATTTCTGATAAGCTTCAAATAAAAACACTTCAGCACACGTTTATAGATTTAACAGCTGGTTTCCACTTCAGTTGAACTTTCCCCGTCTTCGCCTATACGCCCATTAGTTGATTGCGTGGTATTGTCCATCCAACGCATTGTGCGAAACTCCTCGCCACAACGTACCGTCACATCAAATCTGATCTGACTATAATTTTCTTCCAGATCTCTCAAAGCCTCATTCCACAATTTAAGCTTACACTTCCGTGTACTCACAGGTATAAGCTCATCTCGCAAATGATTCACAATCACTTCATGTTCGCTAACACTGTCACTATCAGAAGCACGCTGCTGCAGCTCCTCAACAATGCTTTGAATCAGATTTTGCACATCTCGGCGGTGTTGTTCTTGAATGCCACGCATATAGCGGTACAAAAGGTACAGCATCAACACCACACACATAAGAAGGGTCACATTGCCAACGAAACTCAGCAGCCGATGTGCCTTAAGCAATACTAAACACTTAATAGGTAAATGCAGCTGCTTCAGAATAAAAAATGTATTTTCGTCAGAGAGTATCTTGTCTACTCCATTGAAAATTGTTGGCGTTCCTCTGTGATCGACCATATCGAGCTTCCATTGCGGATTGCAAGTAATTAGATATTGCGCATCTTTGATGTTTCGCACATCGACCGTGTGACCCTCTTCTAGCATTGATCTTACGAACTCGGTCACAGTCATAGCTTCCGGTTGTGTCTGATCGTAACAATAATGGCGTTCGGTGCGACTACGTAGCTGCTTAATCAGATTCCGCACGATTGCCAAAGCTGGTTCTAGACGTTCTTTTTCAATGCATACAAAAGGTGGCCGTAGCAAAGGACCCGCTGGATCTTTTGTATCGCAGGTTACGTAGTGAGTATTACCTTCGTTTATATATTTCGCCATATCAGTAGTTTTTGTCATATATATAAATGCGATGTAGATGAAAAAAATCGTAAAGCCCCACCAAACACAGTTGGTATAGTTTTCTTGCAAACCCAAAACTCTCCAAATCATAGAGAAATAATCACTCGGACTGTCAGTACTTGAAGTGGAAACTGGTTCGTTTGATGACATGGCACGAATTCTTCTGTTTTGACTATGTAAGGAGTTCGAAATTGTTTGGTGTAATTGATCTTCCCTCCGAATATCGTCTCCATCGCTCACGGATTGTTCCGAAGCTGCGAATGTTGTGGCGTCTCTAATTCGTGACTCAGCGCCTATGCTGTGGCGACTCCAGTCATTTGCTTGGGCAACAAAGTTTTCCAGTTCTTGCCTGGCTCGTAATGTCACACAGTTATTTGTTAAAAGTTTCCGACTTTTCAAATTTTTCAGATGGTTTTGAAGTTTTTTTACCAAAAAACCACGGCTAGTTTCCGTTATGGGGACATTTGGGAAATCGTATTCAAGCAGCTTCCGATGCAGTTCAACATCAGTGAGTTCCTCCAAATTTTTGAGAGACATTAGTACTTAAAATAAATTTGTTTAAGGTTTTTAGCCATTCAAAACTCATAAATGCGATTTATTATAATTTTTATGTTTTATTTTTATTTTCTTATGTGCTTGTTCTCACACTGCAAAACCAAACTCGATTCATAAAATCAGATAGACTTTTCATTGGTTATGTAGTTGGCTCCTGAGAAATTTTTTAATTTACGGTGAGTGGGATTACAGGGGTCTCCAAATGTCACAATAAAGGTATTCAGTCTATGCATATGGGCATTTCCTGCGTTACAGACGTTCCATCCTGGCGCACTCTTTTCTGTATAAAAAGTATAGTAGGTTTTGAATCAGAAATTTGTCTTTTGTCATGAACAGCCTTCGTAGTCATCTATCCAACGCAGTTAAAAGTAGGAGCTTAAAAGATACGGCCTCTTGTAAAAAACTTTAGTACTATACGCTATAATTCCGCGTCTTTACAATATTCATTCATAACGTCGACCTTATCATTTTTGACAAAGGTACTTATTGGACAAAGCCTTTAAAACTTCCCGATTACGTACAAATTATTTGGGTAGCGCCTGCTCTACGTTTTTGAGAATTTAACATAACTATTGCCTAGTCCTACACTTTTCTAAATTATTAGGTACTTTTGCCTTATTATACTTCTATAGGAACACCTTCTTCTACGTGAAAGTCTTTTTATTTAATGTTTCTTTTATAAATATTTTCTCTTTTTGAATGCCTTCCACTTTCTCATAATAATCTTCAAGGAGAATATTTTTCCGTTCGGGCGTTCCTAGCTTCAATTTAAAAAGAGCAACCAAGACTGACTTAAAAAAAACAACTTAAAAGCTTTTTTTTTTATGTATGAAGTTGAGAAAGCCCTATCTCAGAATATGATTGAAGAACGTCGTATATCAGCTGCCGATTCAAAAACGCCCTATCTCAGCACATTTTGAATCTATTTTCAGCTGAGATAGGGCATTTTTGAACCGAATTCTGAGATAGGGCCTTTTTGCAACCAAGTGCTGAGATAGGGTGTTTTTTTAATTCTGAAATAGGGCATCCTTAAAAGTTTTCTGAGATAGGGCGTTTTCGAACAAGCTGCCGAGATTGGTCGATCGTACCTACACTCAGGTGTCAATATACGTGGGACTGATTTTATACTAGGTTCCTGTGTAGGTGATTATTTTCCTGTTGCTTATATAGGTTAATAGTAGATGAATTTCGCAAGTTATAAATACTCAACCCAACAAAAAAAGTCTTAGACGGTCAGCTTTGCGCACTAAAAAGTAAAATTTACTAAAAACTGCAATATTCACATTTATTTTTTAAATTTACATTCGTTTTTTAGAGTGTATGTTTACGCGCCGAATATGTAAATTTAAACTTCTTGGCTTATTATTATTTATTTTGTAAATGCTCGGGCCAATTATTTGCAAAATGGGACTCTTTAGACCAGTTGAACTATACGTCAGGAAACTATGAAATACATACTTCATATCAAGTCCTTAAGCTCTCAAATTTACAGGAAGTATGCACCCATACAGCGGTAAGATAGCATTGATGCATTTATAGCGTGTAAATTTGCATGAGTTTTTTTTTAGTATTCACTTACATACATATGCAAATAGTATCTACATAAAGTGAATGGTAAAACAGTAGTTGGCAATTACGCTCGGGAGAGCAAGCAAAATAAACAGGCAATGCTCGAGGTGCATGCAAATCGATTCGCTTTTATTTATAGCTGCATTTATGCGGAAACGAATTGCTGAATGTATACAGCATTTCATTTTTTTCCATAAATGATGCCCGCACTTCATATTGTTCAACCCTGTTGTTTTTTTTTGGGCGCGCAAGTTTTTGTTTCGTTTCGGTTTTGTTTTGCACAATGAAAAATGTAAAGTCATCAAGGTAATTGGCGCATTCTGCAGCCAAGCCGACCAAACAAAGGCAAGAAAAAAAAAAGTGAGGAAAAATATGGAAATGCCGAAATGCAGTGGGCAACTTACTAAAGCATAAATGCAGCTGGCGCACGATAACCCACTGGCAGTGCATTTTTCTCGAATGTTGACTGTTTGGTTGTTTTTTATTTTTTGTTTTTATTTATATGAAGTTTGTTTTCATACGATTTGCACGGTGGTATGTATGTATGTATGTGCCTAGTACTTCACGTGCCATATGAACCGTTAAATTTTTCATTTATCACTGCGCAAAAAAGTCCATTACAAGGAATTAAACAAGGGGTTTACCGTGAGTCGCATACACAGCATACAAATCGGTAAATCAGTGAATCGGCAAGCAGTAACACACCTAAAAATGTTCAAGTACTCGTACTTCAGGCACAAAAACCGTACATTTGTATGCACATTGTTGGACCAGTTACTGTTATATGTATGTACAAATGTATGTACGCATATGAGTATTCCCATGCGACAATCGCAAGCTCAGAAATCACAAATCCGTATCTCAATGGACACTAAAAAAAAACCAACAAAAACAACATACATATTATTAAAGGGCGGCGAGAAGAAAAAACGCGAAACAGTAGAAAATTATTTTGACACTTCTGTTGATAGGGTGGTGTTAGCTACAATTGTTTATTTGGCTGTATGTACTATGAGTGTGTTTGTGTGGTGCAAACGATACCTCGGGCAGTTGCAATTTCAATCGCACGCTCAATGCTCAAGGGTTTCATATTACAAGGTACAATATTCGTAGTCGTATAAAGGAGAGTAGTCCCCCTCCCAACTGAAGAACGAGTATTTCTCAACAAACTAATAGGTACATATGTACATACATACATTCATATGTTTAGATATTGTAGTGTGAAATAGAGGTGATTCTGACTGCTGACACTCGCTTGTGTCTTTGGCCTCCCATAGTGTCAATGTCAATGGGCGCTGGCTGGCATATGCCTTTCGACGCGACGTCCTTATCCCGCCAGCACTGTAGCAGCAGTTGTTTATATCGGGAGTAAATTGCATGTTTTGGCTTCTGGCTGCTTGCAAACAAATATGCAATAACAACAAATGAAAAGCAGGATAAAAAAAAAAACAAAATTGAAATGTGAGTGAATGCGACTGTAATGAAACTACGTACCTACTACACATGTGCATGCGTAACTACTAACTACTACCAGTGTTGCCGCGGCGTTCAGAAGGAATGTATCATCAAAATTGTTTAAAATGGATCAAAAGTATCATGAAAAAAAATTTTAATTATCAAAGTATCAATCTTCAATAAAACTTCTAATTCTTAAGTAAAAATGGTAGCTGGAATTTTTAATTGTGATCGTTGACAGCTTTTATTAATGTTTTTTGGCTTTTATATAAAATAAAGAGTGAAAATAAAGCTTTTATACCCGGTAACAGTTGAATTCACTTGCATACTTAACTAAAATCACATATCAAATTGATGTTTAACACTGTAAACACATAAAAGTAATTTTCACAATACTTACTGGATTACTCTAAATGAAATTCTTAAGGCAGTGTTACACGATTGGTACATTTGTACAGACTTTTATGTTTTGTCAGTTACAGAGTAGTGTTGTTTGGAAATTCGTTTATTGATCTGAACTCAAATTTCTAAAGAACACCACTCTGTAACTGCCAAAATGTACAAATCTGTGCAAATGTACCAATCGTGTGACCCTGCCTTTAGCCCAGTACCACATCCGACAGCTTCAAAATCCAAAAGGAAAAGGAACGACAATATTAGCCTGTTCCCGCACTCCATGAGTGAGAAATTGTTCGCAAAATATATGATAATTGTGTGAGAGGAAACGACTTCGGACTATTTCGGATTAAATCCTAGAGTACGGGAACAGGCTAGTTGTCTGTAGCTAACATTGATGCCATATGCAGATTAAAGGTAGTATGTTCAATGAAAGGAAACAAACGTAATTTGTGGCCACAAAATCATACAAGTCTTAAGATGGGAAGAGTTACCCTCGACTTATGAATTACAATGTATCACAATTTATACTAAGCTAAAAATAAAAGTATCTTTTAAAAATTCGATGAAAAACGTATCATTTTGATCCATTTGGATCAAAACGGCAACACTGACTACTACGTGTTCAATTCAATAGTTTTGAAATCAAGAATTGAAATTTGAAGTGTACATATGCGTTTGTTGCTTCCGACTGACTGCTGGCTTCTGGCGTACCCATACTACTTACGTATACTCTATTATGCTCCATTTGCACTCATCTTATTGAATGCATAATCACATTTTTTGTGTACTACATACATATATGATTTTATTACAAAGTCAAATGAGTGTAATTTTCTATAAACGCAATGCCGTACGAAGCAGCATGTGGCACTTACTATCACAAATAATCTCATTATGGATCTGTCTACACTTCTTGAGTACTATATCCGATTGCAATTTCGTATTTCGAATATTTGTGACTATGTATTAATGTATACCATGTGTCATAATAATAAGCGCACCGCATTCAGACAAGTCTTGACAATTTATGTTTTTGTGGTTCAATTATAGTTATTTTTTTAGTAAAACTATAGTTTGTTTTAACAAAAACTTTATAAATCTAGGTTTCAAACTTTGTGCAATATTTGAAAAAAAAAAATCAAAAATGTTTCATAAAAATGTCCAGCTTTTTAATTGGATTTTTTAGAATGATTTTGAGTATGCAGTTTTGTAGTCCATTCATTGATCGAGCATACTTAATATTGAAGAAAATGCACAACACCGCAAACAAAAAAAATGCTAAAATATCAACGGTAAATCCTAACTATTTTAAACTTGCACTACATACTCAAAATATATCTAAGAAATCTAATTAAAAAACTCGAAACTTTTGCGAAAGTTTGTTGAATTATTTTTTAGATATTGCACAAAGTTTGAAGCTTGGATTTAAACAGTTTTTGTTGAAGAATAAACTATATTTTAATAAAAAAATAACTACAATTAAATAACAAAAAAAAAACTAAATAGTTAAATTTTGTCAATATGCGGTGTGCTTATAATTATGGCACGCGGTGTTACATGTACAGTATTTATAAGTATACCAGTATTCTTGTGAATACTGTGTTAAAATCTGGGTACAATTCCCATACGTTGGGGTAGTTTTAATGAAACTTTGGTTAACTATTTATCACAAATGAAATCTTTGTATTTTTTTTTTAGGGCTGTGTGAACGCGGCGTGCATTCTTTTTTGTGGCTGCTCTTGATTCTGTTGTTGCCGGCGTAGAAATAATTGAATTGTTATGAGTTTTTCGCAAAGAATGGTTTTCATTTTGGTTGTGTGGAAGCCGAGTTCGTTTTATAAATGTTGCTGTACTTGTAAATTTTTTTAAATTTAAGTAGAATAGAACAATTGAGGACAGTGCTGTCTTCCGCTACGCTCAGGGATTCATATATTTCAAGAATGTAAGGAAATAAAATTTAAAATTTTTTAGCATAAAGTGCCTCAGCTAAACTGACACATATCTGAACAATTAGGGGTATAGGAGATATACCCAAAACATATGTATGTATAGCGCCGATCTTGATGATTTTCTCATCAGACGGTTTTAGCTAAAATGCTCTAGATCTAAATGATTATACATATGTACATGCATATGTATCTGAAGAAGGGGTTGTTTAGGAGCTACATAAGTCATCGCGACTCGATTTTGATGGCTTTTGGGTTCAAGTGCAAATTTCAAGAGCTAGAAAATCACGTTGATTTTTAATAATTTTTAGCCAGTCGGTGTTGTGCATTTTCTTCCATATAAAATATGCTCGACGATTTCATTTGTATGGAAGAAAACGCCTAGCACCATCAGCAAAAAAAAATTATTAAAAATCAACACGATTTTTTAGCGTCTTGAAATTTGCACTCTTACGTACTGAAATTTAATGAGCTACAAAACTGCCAATACCCAAAATTTGTGTAAAAATTCTAAATGAAAAGTTTAAAATTTACGGGTGCAAATGTTAAAGTTTGTTGAATTTTCATAAATTTTGTACGAAGTTTTAAATGTGGATTTATGTAACGCTGATTAGGTAAGGTGCTTAACTTTTATAAAAAAAAATATAAACATTAAATAAACAAAAGAAAAATAGCGTAAACTAGTCAAAATGCACTTGACTTAATCAGCTAACCGCAAGTGTATCTCTGGAAATGTTTGTGGTCGATTTTTAAAAGTAAGGATATTTTCTTAGACATCGAAGTTGTCACTCTTCAGGGTTTTGTAGTATTTGCGACTACAATATTATAGCAACTATGTACTGTGAATTTTCGAAGTAGACTGTCGGTCAGCCTCCAATTGAATTTACTCTCAAGGTTACTCATACGCCTCGCTGCCCCGGGAAGGTTGCCGCAGTATTGTTACGAAATCACGACACTGCACAGGTCTTCAAAAAGATAGTCAACCATAAATTAGCAGCACAGTCTTCGAAATAGGTACTGGACATAATGAATTCTGACTCTTCTTTATATCTCCTACGAACTGTAGTAACTACAGCACATGCAGTACTGGTTATTATACGAAGCTACGAAGCTGTCGGTCAATTGTTTAGTGTTCCCCGGCAGTTTTTGGCTCTTAGAGAAGAGCAGAGATTTGTAAAATTGCGCCTTTTGCACTTAGCTAGTTGAGGGTTGTCACCAAGAGCCAGTATGAAGCGGGAAGAAGAGCCTCATAAAATTTCTTATACTACTCACTATAGGTACTTATACAAACATTTCAAGAGAAATAGACGATATAAATAGTAGTATGTAGTGTATAAGAACCGTATGTATACTACCACTTATTTATTTATTTATTTAGAAGAAAAACAATTATAAATAATTATTCTACTTATACATTAAAGCACTGGCAACAAAGTCCTACGGCTTAGCTTATACTGGATATATGGTGAGCTAATAGTACAAAAATTTAAAAAGGTGCAAATGCTTATTTTTATGTTTTATGGGCTATTTACATTTTTAAACTGCAAGATATCTGAAATATTAAAGTTACTTTTGGTGAGAACTTAAACGGGCATGCTTGTTGATTTTTACCTCTTAGAAGATGGGAATGAGTGGAAACGGTGTGGCCGATTCTCAGACGAACAAAGGTTTTGATTTTGTGGCACGCTATGTGTGGCGAATACTGAGGCTTACTTCCATAAAAGTTATAATTTCTGTACTGATGTTGGTAGCTGAGCCATGTTGAAGAAAACTTAGAAGTAGTGAATTCTTGTATAAGTTTTTTGATGTCCTTCGGGGACACATAATTAAACAGGTGTAATGGTTCATCATTGCCAGCCTTGGCTATTTTATCCGCATACTCATTGCCTTCTATTCCGACATGTCCTGGTACCCACATGATTTTAATTGATTTTTTATGTCGAAAAAGAACTTCACGGATTTTAGAAATTATATGAGAATCGTTGGAGCTGTTGAAAAGGGCTTCGATGGTTGATTTACTGTCAGTACATATTACGAATTTCCTTTCGTGTTTAGAGGCAAAATATACAGCTTCTAGTAATGCAGCTGAATCGGCTGTGAATACCGAGCAGTACATGGGTAGAGCACCGACGGAAATTGTAACCCCTGGCCCTTTTGTTACAGCAAAAGAAGTGCTAGTATTAGACTTGGAACCGTCTGTAAACATAAATTCCCATTCCGTCCTTAAAGGCTCAATTGCCTTGTTGTAAAGTTGACTGTATTCGATGGCACCAGTAGACAGTTTCGGATGCTCAAGTAAATCGCTTATGAGTATGGACCTAGGCAAAAACCAGTGTGGCTGCATTTTTACTTTACTCAACTTCGGCGTGGATAGAATATTTAGTTCCTTAATGTAGCTTACGATGCGAAAGATTGCAGAAGGCTTGTTCGTCTGTGATTTCATTTGTTGACAGGATTTCATAGTAGAGAATAGAGTCTCATTTCTGCAGTGTAAGATCTTTGGTATAAGCATCATCGTATTGTATTCTACCCTCTCTGGAATTCCCGGCAACCCGGCCTCAGCTAGGATTACTTTTATTGGTGAGGTGGGGAATGCACGAATGCTTCTTCTGGCTGCAGCATGGTATGGTGCCTGTAGGAGTTTAAGGTGCTGCTTTGCGAAGTGTTGAGCGAGTCCGAAGTCAATTTTCCCTAATATTAGAGCCTTTGTTACATTAACAAGTGTGGTTATGTGCACAAAAGAATGCTTAGATGATAACAACTTAATGATATTTAGTCTAGAAATTAAACTTAATCTAACATAGTTGCAGTGCTGCTTATACGAAAGTCTCTTATCAAAAATTATACCCAAAATTCTCAATGTGTCAGTATGGGGAATGGTACTACCACTTAATTCCGCTACTATTGCTACTACTACTAGAAATTAGTACGTTTCGTATGAATTTCATACTTTTTGCTGAAAACCATGTTAGTGTGTTTCTTAACACGGCAGCAATGTTTAGAAGTGCTTTTCTTTTTCAAAAGATTCTCAATTTCGCGGCGATTGTTTGTACAGATTGATTCAATAAGACCGCAAAATTTGTCAGAAAGATTTTTTTTTCATTATGTTTTTGCAGCCAATGGCATTTATTTATGAAACACAGGCAAACAAGATAAAGTCATGCGAAAACTTTCTAAGGCAAAAAAATTAATACCAAAATATGTACTTAAAAAAATCTCAAAATCGATTTCATACTAATGATACGACTTTGTGATAATAATTATTTTCAACTTTAACTAATTTTCTGCTGTTAAAAGATAAAATTTTCGGTTTACTCCCTCATAAACAGTTAAATACGAACAGTTGTTCAACCCCTGCTAGCGTGTAGTTAGCATTTTCATCGTTCAATGTAAAACAAATTTTTTTTTTTTCAAAAAATCTCCTAATTTCAAAGCATACAAGTAGCTGTTTCATTAAAATTTCCATATCACTTAATTACTTTCAAAGAAGTTATCATAAATTCAATTGTTTGAATGGGAAAAGCAACAGGGAATAAAATTGTAATACATAAACGGCCAAATGACATCATTCACTCTCTTAACTGTAAACGAAAACAACACCCCACCAAGGGTTAACTATCCAGCCACTTAACTTAAGGCGGGCATATGTACATGCATACATATATACACTAGGCGACAAATGAAAGTGTACACCTTGTTCTAATATAATTTTCTCAATTATTTTCATAAAAAATTTTTCGCATTAATTATTTACAAACATATAGTTCATTCTACATTTTAAACCATTTAAATCAAAGTTTCACACTGTATTAAAACTTTTCAACTTTTTATTCAGAATTTTTAAAAATATTTCGAGTATGCAGTTTGGTAGCCAATCAAATGATTGAAGTGCAAGTTTTAACCGGCTAAAAAAAAATCGTTGTTTTTTGAATTTTTTTTTTGTTTGGTAACGAATTTTTGCACTTTTTTCATACTTATAAGCATGAATTCCTTATGAAATAAAATGCGGGAGACATTTAGCAACAAAATTTAAAAAAATGAACGCCAGGTTTTGTAAATTGCACTTCTTATATAAAAAAAAAAAAAAAACAAAAAAAAAAACAATACTCAAATATCAACGCGATATTTTAGCCGGTTGAAACTTGCACTTCATTGCACTAAAATTTATTAGGCTACAAAACTGCATACTCGAAAATTTTCTAGAAATTCTGAATAAAAAGTTAAAATTATTAATGAACATTTTTGTTTAAATTTTTATGAACTTTATATAAAGTGTGAAACTTTTATTTATATGGTCTTTATGATAGAATGAACTACATATATATTTCATAAATAATTAATATTAAAACATTTTCATTAAAATTTTTGTGAATAGTATATTAGAACAAGGAGTACACTTTCATATGTCGCCTAGTGCCTATATGTGCTTGTAGTACATACATACATACATATGTATGCACAAAAAAAGTATATACAAACATATGCATGCACATTTACATCAGCTCACTCAAAACTGTCAATTTACAATTTTGAGTAAAAAGGCTCGAAAACTCAATCATGCATACAAAATTAGTCACTTGAGCTTAGAAGTTAAATAGCAAATTTTTTGTGCGAGTACTATTTTCGTGCACTGCAAAGCAAATTAGATTACACTTGATTGCATATTACGAATAGAACGCATATGTACATATTGTTTGTATGTAAGTGTGTGAGCATGTTGCATGGATAATAACGCCAATGGCTAAAAATAACAACAGAAAAGACTATTATTCAAAGCTAAGTGGATTTCTGTGCATATTTTTGAATTATTGCAGCCTTCATTTTCAATCATATTTTCTACGGCTTGGCAAAATTGTCAAAATATTTGCGACGCACACATTCGTACATTTATAAAAACCAAATACATATGTAAATTTGTGCATACTCACCTTTCTGCCATTTCATGTAGGCATACAAAAAAAAAGCAAAAGTCCCACTATATGGAGGCCTTAGTTTAATAAGAAAAAATTTACGTTTTTGGTTTTATTCCTAGAAAAAAAAAACAAAAAACCTCAAACCGGCATTACCATTCACATGCCCTTACAGATATTGCAGTTCGCCGCATGTAAAATGAAAGAATAAATTGCGAAAACCCGCATCACTTCCAAAAATGGAAAATTGCAAGTAAATGTTCGTCTAAGGAAAACTGAAACTTGTTTGTTGACATGTTGCGATGGCAACATGACGGCGAAACGTTTAAGCAACAAACCAATTGCAAAGGCAACAAAGCGAAGAAGATGCAGCCATGCAAGTTATAGACGTACATACATATGTAGTTAGTATATGTATATGTACATATGTACACACTCTTACATCTTACATACCTAAAACCATACCCAAGCAAGTGTATAAAATGAAGAGTCTAAAGGAGCTTTAACTGCACACTTACAAACAATGGCGAACGCCTAAAAGAAGAGGTACTCAATGGTGAAAACAAACGATAAAAAAGTCAAAGCAAAAATTACTGAAGAACGAGCAGTGTACATACATACATACATATAAGAAGAGAAGCAGCTCAACTCGTTCGTGTCCACCTTAGCCGTAAACTTTCGACTTTGTGCTTGGCGCAACCAATGCACGGACGATGCACTTAGCCCAGACCGAAGCGTATGTTAGCAAGGTGGGCATAAAAGTTACTTAGCACAGTGCAGCTTGAATGTAATGAAAGCAAATCAATAAGCCACACTGGGCCCGCTAGTTTTTGTAGGAGGCAGACAGTGGGCACGGTGTGTAGTAGAACTTTTTCAATCAATCTATAGACAAGTTATTAAATTAGCAAATGGATCAATAAGACTGTGTTGTAATAGTATATGGAGTACATACTTCTTCATATATCTTCCATAGTTACCACAAAACCCAAATATTACACAGGCTTACAAAAAAAAAAAAAAAAAAAGTGTATGCATATTAAACCAAACCTATACATCCCTATGTTATTCGCAATGCTGAATGCGAATCCGAGGTGCGTTCGCCTCCATCACGTCAGGTTCGTGGTCATTTGAAGGTCAAGTAGGGAAACATTCCTTGATGCTAGGAAAAAAGTAAATTATTTTAAGAAATGGCTCTAATGACATGGCTGCCTAAATATGAGTAAACGATTTTGCTCAGTTTAAAGAAAACACAATACCTTATTTTTTAGGAAAAATTTATGGCAACGGCTGATGGAACAAAGCTCTGGAATGCTAGTCGAGAGACACAAGGTTGGAGCCCCAGAGCAGGATTTTTTATTTTTAATATTTTCTTTTTATTTTTTAATTGTAATGTTTTAAATTGTACTGAAAAAAAATAATCTAATTTATTTTTTATGGTATTTGAGATTTAGATTTTCCGTATATGAAATTAATTTTACAATTTGTAATTTATATTTAAACTGAAATAATTGACTTACCTTACTCTAACCACCCACAACCGGACTCGAACCTGCGATCCCCGAACCAGAAGAAATGGTCTTCACGCGACGCCACAGCCGACATTTGCCAGGAGAGCAAAAAACTTTGTCTTAATAGCACTGACAAAATTCAAAATTATTTAGGGAAATTATTACTTATATTGAGGAAATTACTATTTATTTTGAGTAAATTTACTTCCTCAAATTAATGACGCCCTATTTTTAGCATGAAACTGAATTAAGGAAAAACTTCTCAAATTGAGTAAATTTTTCATAATATTAAGCAAAAATTAGTAACTCTAAAATAAGAATACTGTTTCTCGTTTTAAGGAAATGCTTTTTCTGGGTGTCAGCTATTAGGAAACAAAATTTTATTTGTTTGGTGTTGGCTTGAACCGGGCTTGAACCCAGGTCCTGTGGAATGCTAGCGCGCACTGCTAACTACTACACTGCAGCGGCCGCCGACATATAAAAAATAATAAATTAAATGGTTTATGCATAATTTAACATAGGATGCACACAAAATTGGAGCTTCGGATTCCATTAAAATAATTCCGAAAATATGACAAATGGATTTATAGCTTATACTGGCATCTCTAATTTCAGTAAACCAATTAAGTTTAGAGCCTCTTTAAGATTTCATAGTTTTCCTCTAATTTAAAGCGCTTCAAACCACTGTGACTTCGACTTGGATCTTCTAAGCCAAAGCCTGATACAACATGGCATAGACTAAGACACTAAAGATGAAGGAGTTAAAGAAAACATAAGCAGCGCTTAAGATGTACCCAACACTATTCAACTATTTTGTATTTTTTTTTTATAAGTACTACAAATAGACAAATAAAAATATCTAAGTATGTTTGAGGGATCAGAAATGTTGAACAGCATTGACAGCCTAAGCATGGTGGACTAGGCCGACTAGTTGGGTTGTCTAGCCAGTTAAGTATTGTATTGTATGTAGTTACATGAAAACACGAGTATACGCATACTTAGGTATGTATGTATGTATGTGCTTACAAACATATCACATCATATACCTATGTAGTTAACTAGTTGACTAGTTGTTTTTCTGGTTTATCAAGCTTGCATTTTCGTACATACTTAGATAAATATATGTACATGTACATACATGCAGTATTAAGTTTATATGTAATAAATTTCTAGTTGCTGCACTAGGCTCTAATTATAATCTTTACATTCGTACCCACAATTTACTCAATACTCCTTGCCTAGTGTACTGGATTCGACTAAACGAGTATTACGGTACAGTAGGGCAAGTTAAGAGACAAATTACAACAAAAGCTTGCGTTAGTGGTGCTCATCGTCAAGTACATAGTACTTTTAAGGTTTAACTATTGCGGATGCGAAAATGGCTGAATGCGCGACCTGAGTAGCGGTCGCTTGCGATGCCCATTATATGCACATACAAACTTTATGAATCTACATACATACATATGTATTAGGGATGTTAATTTTTCCGCTTTTTACGATCCCGGAATTTTTGAGATGTGGTTATCACAATCGCGGGATCCCAGGATTAGTACCGGGTTTTAGATATTCATTACTTTTCAACAACTTGAATCGAAAAAATTTGCTTTTATCTCTCCTACCATAAAATAAATAATAAATAATGGGTTTGAAATCTACTTTTTATTTAAAGTGGCGTTTTTATTTTTTTCTCTCTGGATTTATTTTAAGGGACTTTGTAGTTTCAAAGATATGATTAATTCCAAAAATCAATGCCATGTGGAATATTAATATGGGTACCAAATGAAAAAGGAAATTTTTTAGAATTTTAAAATTTAAATTTTTTGGATTCACAAGGACGAATAGGTAATTTTTTGAGGTGATAAAGATAAGATAGAAGGACGAAATTCGAGGATGTTATCGAGTTTATATAAGTCCTTAATATATAATTTTTTCAAAAGCAAATATTGCAAATTTCAAGGATTCAATTTTAAAAGGACATTCTCAATATTTACTAGTCCATACGTACCAAAAAATTGATTCTGATTAAATTCTACAGAATTTCCTCTTTAATTTGGTACCCATACTCCTTCTCTAAGCACATTTCACTGAATTTTTTAAATCATTTTTGGGTTACTGACATCAGAGTAAAAAAACTAAAAAAGCAATTTTACTATATTTGGCCCATGGTTTCGCGAATATATTGATTTTTGTGTGTAAAAGTTACTATCGCAAGGTGTTATATGTATAATGAGCTTGACATTCACAAAAAAAAATATTAATTATTAAATAACAAAAAGAAATATAGCCAATACTGGTCAAGAAAATAGAGTTTCTATTATTGCCATCAGTGCAAATTACAAATCCCGAAAATCCCGGGACTATTTGCCAAGACTCCCGGATTTTTGGGACCTAAAAAAGGCCCAAGTTATCCCGGGATTCCGGGATTAACATTCCTATTATGTATATATTGTAAGTATTTATGTATATACGTACGTGCATATGAGAAGTAATGGCGGAAGTGGTTGTGAATACTTAAAAGAAAAAGCGCTGCTCTACAAGCCAAGAACAAAAGGTGCAGCCAAACGTTAGAAACATATTACTTTTTCAGCAATACCCGTATTAAAGTAACTATTGTGCAAAATAGTACTACGTAAACGTGTGTTTTCAGTGCAAACTTATTTAGTTTTTTATGTGGTGTATTGTTCTTTTTTTTTGGCACTACATACACATGCAACACACATCAATTACACGGAAAGAAACATTTCCTTCATTGAAAAATTTGGTACATACACCGCTTCTACTATTTGTTTGTTCGTACTCGCACTATGTTTGTTTTACGTAAGTTTTTTTTTTTTTAGCCAAATGCTAGTGATTTTCTATATCTTGTTTACTTTAGCATACCTCATTTGTATTTTCCCCAATTTCTAGTTTTTCGACATACTCGGTCCCCTGTATATTATCGCGTCTAGTGAATTTTCACATTATGGTTTAACGTCAATTTGTATTATTAACGACGCACCTTTCGCTCCAAACTGGTTTCAATTCAGACAAAGCCGCGTTCTGTTGTTTGCACTGGACTTTTTCCAATATTTATTTAGGATGTTATTTAATCTTTATTACGATACTGTCTGGCTGAGTTTGCTGTTGCACTAAGCCTAATTGCTGTTGTAATAGGCAGTTTGCTAACTTCGATCGATCGGTGAGGAGTTTTATGTGCACATTGTTTCTGCATACGCATGCTACATAGAAACCTGAACTCTGGATAGGTAAACAAGCTTAGGGGTGGCACAATTTTACTGAAGCCAAACATTCGGTTTTCCACGTGTAGATTATTATCATGGGAATGTGTATATATGCAAATCACACAACCTTTTCCAAAAAAAAAAGCGCGCGCTTATAACTATTACGAAGATCGATAAGCAAAGCAGAAGATTTTAGCCGTTAGATCACGTCGAGATTGCAGTTTCTATATCATTTGCTGGAAGAACGTCATAACTTCAAAAGTCAGCGCACGCAGAGTGTAAGAATTATGTTGGCAAATTCGGGAAAAAAAATGTTGCCAATCGATAATACATACTCGAGTATAAACAGAACTAAAATAGTTTTTCAAATTTTTGATTATTTTTCGTCGGAGTCGGAGAAGAAGCTCGGCCAAACACTACCATATTGTGTAAGCGCCTATCTATTCTGTGGTGTGATTGTGAAAAAATAGGAGGATATTTCAGGTTGCATTCGCTATATTTTAATATAAAAAACTCTTTTATCTTTGGGATGAAAGGAAAACATTTTCATTCTTCTTCCATTCAGAAAATTCCTTACTGCATCGTTAGTCTACTACAAAAGTGCAAAAAAAAAAATGGAGGAAGCCATTTTGTGATACTTTTGATCCCAAATATCTCGAAAACTAGAGCCAATTGAATAATTTATGGAACAATTTCCTAATCTACGGAAAAATTCATGTAGCATTGAGTGCCCAAAACCTCTGCCGCAAAATTTTGTTGGCCGGTGTAATCGTTCAATTGAATCCAGAGTGTAAAGCTGCCATCAAACTTTACTTTAGCTTCTTACCTTTTTCGAAGAGTTATTGCTTTCCCATTATAAGTAGTTCTGTGTTTGTAAGCTTATTAGCTTAAGTCATTACCAGTTATAATGCATCATTCCTTTTAACTATTATTTAAGCTACAAAGAATTTTTATACCCGAGCGCATTTGTGCACAAGGCCACTGTAGCCCAGTGGTTAGAGGTGTGTTCTACCACGCCGAAGGACCTGGGCTCGAAGCCTGGTCAAGGAAACATCGTTAAAGAAATATGACAAACCTCCGAGTGTATTTCTACCATGAAAAAATTGGAGTAGAAGCTCGGCCAAACAGTGCCTAAATATTATTGTAATTATTAATATTATTGCAGGCACTGAGACCTTAATATCTATTGCGCCCCCATCAAGAGAAGAAAGAAAGAAAATTTTTTATTGAACGCTGTAGATTAATTATTCTACAAATTATATTCAAATATTCAAATTATAATTTGACCTGGTAGTTTGTCCCAGCAGTGATCGCTCTGTGCTCCTTCCTCTTGTCCGGCCTGCGCAGATACCTATGAAAGCGGTATTAAAAAGTAAAGTGCCGAGTAAGGAATTATATTTGATATTTTTACTATGTATGTAGTATTCTAATATTATCATAATAAAACCTGTATCAATTATTGCTGCTATGCCAGGTATAAGCTGCAGTTTCTTCAAACAATTTTGACAAATAGAAATAAGGTGAATAGGAATAAGCTGGTTTGGCAGGGAAATTTTATTAATAACGTTGTTGTTTTTGTTGTAGTTGTTGTTGTTGTTGTAACTGCATACAAATTCCTCAAAGAGTTTTTGGGGAGTGTTGCTGGAGTGACAATCCTTGGCCATATATAAATCAGGGTCGTTCCGGTTACGTAGAGCCGACTGTCGTGGGAACGTTATTAATTTTGTAATTGCATTCAGTGTTTTAATCAAATTATTGGTTAATAAATGTACATATATCCCATCTATTGCTTGGTAAGAGAATTCATAACCTACATTTTCACCTGAATTATTCGCTTTCGCATTTGACTTTGAATATTTATTAATACAGCTGTGTATACTTATGAGTTAAATAACACATACACATAAAAACACATATTCATGTACATAATCGTTATTATACCAAAAAACTGCATATTTGGCGCATACACATCTGCTAAGTGTAAGGCCGCGCTTCTCCTCTCACTTGTTATGCGCGTCCTGATGTCATAACCCAAATGGAGGGAGGGTGCAGAAGCCATTTCATGGCCGAAATACACTCGGTTGTTTGTCATTGGCTGCTCGAGGGAGATATTGGCTGGACCAGCGATCGAAACCAGAAGTGGTAGTACCAATAAGATCTGTTTCATATCAAGATCTTGCGGGTGCCCAAGGTATGTACATATAAATATGTATTCAAGTAACTCAGTCAAGATTAACTGAGCATAGACTCCATTACCTTAGATTACACGTGCATATGTGTACTTGTATATGTTACATGCATAGTATGTATGTAGGAGCGTATGTACATATGTATGTACGAGTGATTATCTAATAAAAACAACCTCAAAGTAATTCTATAAATGCCTTAAAAATCTTAAATAAATAATTCCAGCAGCAATAACTGTCAGCCATGACTACTAAACCGATCGAGATCGCGGACAAGTGCAAAATCGTTTAATTAATTTACAATGGCATTTGGAGCAATTTACGAGAATTAAGTGAACATTTTTAGAAAAAGAAGGAAACGTCGATTTAATAAGATACGAAAACATTTTTTTTTTTACTTCTACCTACGAGCTTGGACGAACAATTACATACATATGTATATACAAATGCGAATTGGAATTGAGCGAGAGTGTCATTGCCAGTGCCACTGCCACTGTCAAAGCCAAGGGGAGTGTATAGAAATTTTGTGAAAGCAGCAATGCGTCATTATGTGCTGGTGCGACATATTAGTACTGTTTTGAGTGGGTGGGAATTGCAGCGAATGCAAATGGGCAGTTTGATGTGCCAACACCACTGTCGTTATTGCCATCACCGTCGACGCTGCCACTTGGGGGAAACAAAAATCAAAGTGGGTGCATTCACATGTCTCAAGTGCTTGTTATATGCTCGATATGCGGCTGCAGCAACAAGAACAACCAAGTCAACAGCAACAACAAGAAACATAACAATGCCACCGACGATGATGGTGACGGCAATGGCGGTGACGATGGCGACAAAAATGTGCATAAGTATGCAATTTACAAACAACATACTGCTGCACTTAAGCGAAATGCAAATACATATGCGCGAATGCAGAATAAGACCAAGGTTTTAGTCACAATCCACACCACATACATGCCCACATGTACATATGTATGTTTCGTTGTGGATATGTATGTAGCTGCAATTATGAATTGCGGAATTAAAGCGAAGCTTGAGAAGCAAAAGTGGAAAAATCAATTTAAATGCGCGAAAGTATGAAAAAGCGCCCACTGTGCGTACAAAGTTCAGCATTTTCAAAACCGCTTTTGCAGCTTCCAACCGAAGAAAAAGTGTGCACAGCAATGCGGGATACAAAGCTAAAAAGTGAAAATTCTTTCAGGTCGAAAATTACGTTAAGTGCAACCGGCAACCGCTAACTGTCAAGAGCCACCAACCAACCATTGCCATCTTCATCTAACCAACTGCGTAATCGCGGGAATTTTTAATTGGATTTGCAAATGTGGAAGACGCAGCAAAAAACAAAATATAAAAAATTGTCGCACAAACTTTCTTCAGCATGGCGAAGCGCCAGGCGGCCGTAGGCTTGCCGCAGCCCACAGGTATACTCGAATTCCCTGCTCCTAACAGCCAGGCGCGCGCGCGCGCTCCTTTCAGCTAGAACGAGTTCTCTTTTTCAGGGGCTTGGCTGTCTTTGGGGGTGTTGCCAGCCCATAACAACAGTGCTTCATTAGGCGGAACAACCGGCTGAGCAACAGCGAAAGCAGTTATAATAATAAAATGACGTGAGGAATATGCTACTCGCACAACGGCCGTTAACGTCGTGGCGGCCACAAAACATGCATGCCTAAGCAACTTGGCGCGTGTTTATCCATACATATGAAAAGTGTTATGCACGTACCCGTATATACATACATTTGTATGTAGATATGTGCCTATGCATGCATGTACATATGAAAGTGTGTATATTGTAAATATGATGAGTCACACAATTGTGCCACCATCATCCCACTCAATTACAAACTCCAAAGCTCCACCGATTCCTTGGCCCCTAGCTGCTTGGTGGTTACAGCTGCGGCGAATGACTACGATGCACAATATATAACGAAATGCAGCATAATTATTATAAGCAACCTGTACCCCTGCCCGCTAGTGATTTCGATGAAGCCGGAACAGCGCTCGAAACATTCTAAATTTTCTTCAAGGGTTAACCAAAAATATACATATACATATAAAACTTAAGGAAGTTATTACAGTCAAGAGCTTTTTAAGAATGATTGGGTTGATTCAAAAATTATTCTAGTTGTATTTGGGGTATTCCCTTAAAATTTAAGTCGCAATTTCCTTTCAGTTTTCCAATTTAAGGGAATCTCCCAAGCGTATTGTAACTTAAATTTATTTTAGGAAATGATATTGGAATCAGAATATAAACCAGGGACTTCAGTAATGTACGAGTAAAGCTTTTGGACAGACCAGAGACGACAGAACCATGTGCGTGCTCATATAAAGTCTGCAGACAACTTTAAAAGCCTCTCTCGCGAGATGTGTGTGGTCGTGACTGATATTTATGCGGACCGATAAAAAGCTTGGAATGATTTTTTATATTTTGAAACAGCGCAGATAAGAGAGAACTTTTACTCTCTGCGCGTCCTCACAAAACCTATGGAAAGCTTTATAAAGCGTATTCCGCGGAATAAGTTTTGTTAATGGCTGTTTTGAGAGTACTTCTGATTTAGAACAAGTTTTTTACAAGAAACAATTGACAAAATTGGCTTTTTCGATTCATTTCGTTTTCAACTGAAAATTTTAGAAACTGGCTCACTGTACACATAATTTCAATTTTTGTCTTTAAAATTTTACCGCGAAACCGTCAAAAAAGAATAAAGCAAATTTTTAACCAAACAATTTTTAGTCATATTACGTAAAAAAAATCTTATTGTACACCGCAAGACCAGTCGCAAAGAATGTTAAACTTGATGTGACGGACACTGTGGTTATAAAACCACCTCCGTCTTGAAAAAATGGTGGTTAACGTATTTCCTAACTCAGAGAGAAAGACATGTTAGGGTAGTACAAGCTTGCTCCATCTCATCACAATAGTTTTAAAAGAATTAACTATATTTTTATTAAAAAAAAAAAAACTGAACTTAAATAACAAAAATAAATAGTAAAGTAATGGCATTATGTAGTTCGGCTATAATGTTTTCGAACACTGGGTGTACTACGTTTTGATCCTCAGTATTAACAGTTCTCCTTTTGCTCATAAATTTTTTATAAAAATACAGCACATTGTACACATCACACAAAAACCATGTAAATACGATTCTCAAACTTTATACAAAATTTATAATATATAAATAAAATTTATTAAAAATTTCCAACTTTTTTCAAGTTGCCGGCACTGTATTTTGCGAGTAACCGCGCTACCAGTATTATTGTTTTGATGTCTTTTGCATTTTACTTTGTGGGTTTTCAAATGTTGAATTTTTTATTGCTATGAATGCTATTCTGGCATTTGACTTGATTTGCAAGGTAAAGAAGCGTGCAAAATTGCAGGAAATTGAAAAGAAAGCAAAACATGGCCGCCAGGCAAACAGGAAACAAGCACGGAAACATGAAAATTATATAACTTCAGCCGGCTGAGTTCTCGCCTTCGTCACACACGCACTGGCACGCAAACAAAACCCAAACCCTTCTGCGGCGCACAGCGTGTGCTTGTATGTTTTTGTGTGCGTACGTTTTCCTGCTGCTTAGACAGTGTTACAGAAGGATAAAAAAAAACAAAATTGTCGTCAATTTTGATTGGTGGAATTCGCCGGCAACGTGTTGTATGTGTGTAGTTCGTTGTTCATGTCAACAAGGTGCGCAATTCTCTTCCGCTTTCTTGCATTTCACGCAAAATGGCGCCCTAATAAAATTCAAAAAATCTCTCCCCAACACTCCCCACGGCCTTGCTGCAGCTGTCACTTGTGATACAACTTAGACTGTAAAAATACAAGCCACGACTTTGACATTGGCCATGCCAAAGCCGATAACTTCATCGAGGGTTGCATTGATACAATTATGTAGAACTAACACCATTAAATTCCACCCAATGTACAAAGTCGGCTAGCTTGGGGATCGTTGTCATGGAATGATGTATGTAGTTGTTAGTGATTGAGCGACAACTGCTGCACATTTTTTTGGGGAAACTTTATGCGGCTGGCATTTTAAAGGCTGCAGGTTTCCTTTTGACATAAGGCAAGTATCGACGTTTTTTATAATACCAAATTCGTTTCAGAAGTCGAAAATTTGAATGTTGCATGTTTGTATAAACTGGACTGCGGATGTTAATACCAAGCTGTCCGTAAAATATAATTGAGCGGCTTTCAAGACCTTTTTGAGGTTTGTTCTGGCTCAGGTGAGGATTTGCTAGCATTTTCCCTGAAAAATTGTGAGCCATCTTGCATTTACAAAATAATGCTTACAGTCTGGTTCATAAAAACCCTCACCTTTTCTGTCTTCTATCCTTGACGTTCTGTGTAGTTCACTTGTACACTTGTGGGATCGACGTAAAGGACGCAATTTGTTGATGCTGCCTGTACTGGGATTTTAAACTTGATTTTACTTCCAAAGCAGATTTCTTTTTTAGCCCAGATCTTTCCAACTCCGAGATTTCTCCAAAATACCAAAAGCGAAACTTCTGAACTGTTGTACGAGTTTTGGTTCTGAAATTGGAGAAAATTTAGCAAACATTTCGAATGAAATTTCAAAGTTTAACTCCAGAATCGTTCTGATTTGGCTCTCAAAGGGCTTAGGTACTTTTACGATGGCTAAAATTAAAGATCTTGAATAACACTACAACGTACTTGTTGTTCGAGTGATATAAAATTGGGGGAAGGATGAACAGTTGCATGCAAATCCTGAAAAATGCAATATGTGATGCATTTTTAAATTGATTTATTAATTTATTTTGTTTTCATTTTTTTAAACAGTGCAATCGTGTTTCTGGTCTCAAAATCTATCGAATTGGTATATCTAAACTTAGAAAAAAATTTAAAAATTATTTCTGGCCAATTTTTTTATGGTCAAGGATTAATTATGGCTCAAGGGCAATATTTTTCCGTGAAAGGGAATCACATTGGTTTTCAAAGCCATTTTGTTTCATATCAAAATGTTGCTTCTATCGAAAGCGCTACGATTAATTTGCATAGAGTGTTCAAAAAGCAAACTGTGGGCCGCTACACAGTGGTTCACAACTGGCATTTAGTGTTCACAATTCACTGGAGCCTTCATTTTTCACTCAATTTAATTCATTTTTTTTTTTGTTTTTAAGAAAGCAAATAAAATTTTCAAGAGACCAGTTGAGCCTGATTTTTGAATTTTTATTTGATTACGTTAAATTTTTAGTGCAGTGCTGAAAAAGTACCAATTTTGAAGAAAATCTGTTCTCCTGTTCCTGTTAATAAATATTATATAACAAAAGCTAGTTGAAAACAATTGCAAGGTTCTGTAATAATGAAAAAAAAAATCACAAGAAAAATTTTAAATGTTATAAAAAATATTTCACCAAAATTAAAAATTAGTCTCTTGCTAGTTTTATCAGCTTTCATTAAAAAAGGCTCTAGTGAATTATGAACTGTAAATTCCAGTTTTGATACGCTGTGCGCTGGTGCTTGAACAAAAATCAGAAAACGGAGTTCATCTTAGAGGGGAGTTCAAAGCCGCTGTTTTGTTGGTTCGCATTGATTCTGTAATCGAGAGCAAAGTCAGCCTTTAAAGCATGATTAGAACTACGAAAATCCTAAATCGATGTAAATTATTTGCATGAAAAATCGTATCAGAAAATAAAATTTCGTAGTAGAAGTTTTTTGCATATCGCTCGTTTGCTAGAGAAGGCGTAGTAATTGCAAAATATTTTTTTTGATTTACATAAGTATGTAAGAATGGCTGTCGATCACTTTTTATGAGTGTCGTTTAGTTATTTATTTAATTAATTAGCCTATGAGGTAATATTTCTTTTTTTTTCGTTAATGCTAATACAATGTTTACATTACAAAGTAGTCTGAAGAAGATTTAAAAAAAAAACTTGTTTTGTCATAGAGAAATCAATTATGATACTTTCGGATAGAATATTAAGCTCTCGCATAGATCTCGCCAAATGAGCATTACCTACATGCAAATCTAGTCTTGACTTTTGCTGAGTAAAATGGATAAGAGACTCGAAGGTTGCGCCTGGGAACACTGAAGCTTATCCGTTACGTTTTTTATGTTGTACATATAAAGAATTAATAACAATACCTAATTATTTTTGTATAGAAAACAATCACTCTTTGACTAAACTGGAGAACCGAATAAAGGTTTGATGAAAGCGTTATCCATATTCAAACAAGTGTAGTATTACAGCGTACGACATTTTCACTTTTTTTCTGGGAAGCTGATGCAACCAAGTTTTTCTAAAAATATTTTTAAATGCAAATATTTATGAAATGAAAAAAATTTTGTTTAGCTTTCTAGGGGCTTTGGAGTCCCAGGAATCCGATTTTGCAATTTGTTGTAAATATGTAAGTTGATGTTATAAATAGATTTAAATCGTAAATGTTCAAAAAAATCTACAAATTATCTTTAAAAATAGTTGTACTATTATGTACATAAATTAAAATTTCTAACCAATTCTGGTCTCTAACCTGACATTGGTGATGTCGCACTTATAAATTCATAGGTCCAGACGAAATCCTGGAGTTTGTCATATTTTTGTAAGTGCTTACATTTGTGTACTTATACAGTGAGAAAAGATTTTAGTTATGTCAACTAAGTATATTTCTATCAACACATGATTTGGTTATAGTTACATTATTTGGTTATAGTTTCCAAATCATGTGTTGAGAGAAATATACATATTGAACTGACTTTTCAACTGTTTTAACGCTTAAACCCAACTAACTTCATACATACATACGTGCATACTATGTGTGTTAACTGTCTTAGCAACATACCAAATGTCACCTAAAAAGCCATTAATACATTTATAACTAGGAGAAAAATGTTTATAGAAAAATGTGTTGTCACCAAGTAAAAAGTGTTACCAAACCTCGCTGCGCACCGCGTAAAAGCCGCAAAGGGCAACCAACAACAATATCAGGAAATGTTAAAAATTAAATCAACGAAAAATGTCACTTCATTTATCACCTTTAAAAGCAATGCATACAATGCAGCGTTGATACATAAGTACAAACCTTTGGATATGTATGTATGTATGTACGTATAAAAACGTACTTAACGACTTAACGATGCCAATGCTCTTTGGAGCTGAGTTGGTCATTTAAGCGGCGTAACTATTGAAATGTTGGTATAACACTGAAATTGAAAATTTAAGGTAACTTGCTACTGTGCAACGGCGTTGTTGTCAATGCAAACATCAACAACGCCAACAACAACAGCAACAGCGGCAACAAACAACAGCAACAGCGAGGCTGCAGGCGGCGCGGAATTGTAAACTCATTTATTATTCGTTAACCCCACCCGAAAACAGAAAGAGAAAAAAAAAACACAAAAAATCTAGGGAAAAGCGGAGAACCAACAACATTTCAACGCCTTATAACTGAAATTCAGTCAAGCATCCAAGCCATCGTGTGCCCATCAAAAAAGAATCAACGACCACAGAAAAGAAATGCGAACATCGAGTCACATACAGACATACTTACAAGTCCGTCCGTACAGATTTACAACTTCTGCTGGTACAGCATGCTTATGTTGCATTACACCTATAGCCCTACACATATTTGTAGGTATGTATATGTATGTATTGTACGTATGTACGTTTTCATAGGCACCCTGCCACATTACCCGTACTTCGCCTCCCCTCCCCCCGGAATGACTGCGCACCTTCAAAGCAGTTCTTACTTGTGCAACGATAAAACGCTGATTTCAAAACGAATGCATTTTCTCAACCTGCCATACCCGGACTTTCCTTGACTTACCTTAATTTTTCATGAATTTTTTCCTCATTTCGATTACATGTTTTATTTTTTACTCACTGCGAAAGAGATGATAAAAAATCGTTCTTTATTTCTCAACACTTTTTAACTTTCGTTCCCGGAGCCTTTACAATGCTGGATGGCTGACTATAAGGGTAGCGTACTGCGCGCGCACAACATCCTTTGCCTATCCTTTTATCATTAAGCAAATGTTCATCAACGCGTCGTCGGGTAAAGTGGCGAGCGAAGATGCATAGTGAATGCACGCTTGTGGCATGTGGCAGGTTAACAGGCCGACAGGTAGACAGGCACAAACGCACAAACAAATATACATGCATGCAGGTATTGTCTATGGCTTGTTGTTTGTTGAGTTTTCAATGCTTAAACACACAGATTGCAAAGTTATTTTTACTTGCTGCTTGCATACTGGCACCTCTTCTCGACCGAAATGCACTCTTACCACTTATACATAGACAATACATGTTTATCTGCTTTCTTAGATGGGTGAAAAAAAAACAACAACGAAAACCATTTGAAAGGCATCAAGAAGACAGACATTCAACTGTATATGAAGATGCAACCTAATGCTGTGTCTGCATTCTACAAACAAAAAAGAAGGTTTGGAAAAATTCGAAGACGAATGAACACCAAATCAAAAAAAAAACAGAAAGATGTAGAAGAAGAATCACTTTAACTAGCAAACGCTTATATTTTTTCAAACTGCTTGCCAACGTTCGTTACCTGCGCTATCTGTAGGAGGTGCGCAGTACTTGTGCTGGAAAAATTGCAGCTTCACCTGTTTGTCCGTCCCTTTTATGTGTATGTATGTATGTAGGTGCATACATTTTTGACTCAACCAACTTCTCAATATAGACTCATTGTTCAAGCGTTTTTCTTACCCAGGTGATTTTTGCTAAATCATTTTCAGCTGTGCAACAGTAATTCTATTTTACGTGCAGTTTTTTTGTTTCGTTTTTTGATTTCTTCGTACTTTCGTATTCTGACTTTTCGCTTGGGATGGAAGGTGTTCCTTTTTTTCTTTTCATTACGAGCAATAATGCACAGTAATGAAAATGTTATTTTTGCACTTTTTTTCAAATATATGTAATTAATTTGCTTCTGCACTTAATATGACATTTGCCTTATCGACGCCAAAGTACGTGGATGCATATGCACATTGTACATATGGCTACGAGTGTACATGGTAAAATATACTTACATATACATATGTACATTAGCATGGTCCTTAAATGTAGGAAGCAAATTTTTACATTAGATTTCCTAAGCCTCAATCCCTATTTGTATGTGATATCTTCGACTATGGTAGTATCGATCTTGGGTATTAGATGAAAAAAAATTAATTTAAATTTTTTGAGTCTCTATAGAGGAATCTGTACTTTGCCACCTGTGCCTTAACCGTCTACAATCGGGACCAAAATTTATAAGTGATATGTATCTGTGACCGTGGTATTACCGATTGGGAGGTGAGACTGGAAAAAAATAGTTAATTTGGTTTTAAGAATCATCCTACTGTCAATATAGGGGAAGGCACTCGAAGTGCTACCGATTAAAAATGTTGTAATTTTGTCTATTTTGCTTCTTTTATTCGAAAACATAAGTTTATTATAAGAACTAGTCAAGGTTTAAGAAAAATATATTATTGTTCCATGTAGCCATATTTAGCGCGGATAATTGCAGTGAGTCTGTCCGGGAATGCTTCACAGAATGCAGGAATGTAGTCTGGTAGTTTGGTGGTATTTTGCCACAGTGGCGGCGAAAAGCACTCCTCAAGGCGCTGATTGTCTCATATTTTTTAGCTGATACTTTGGCCTTGAGAATGGACCATATGAAAAAATCCTTTGTTCTTATAATGAAATTATGTTTCTGAATAAAATAAAAGCAAAACAGACAAAATTATAGCATTTTTAATTGGTAACACTTCGGGTGCCTACTCCTGTACATACACACATTATATGTATGCATCTTTTGCTGTATACAACTGTGGCAAAGTACTATTGTATGCCTCCAACTTACCTACTTAACAGGAAGTTTACCTTTGGGAACATCATCCGGATATTATTAATGGATACTTTGTGTGTGAAACCGATGAGAATTATAAGTTAAACTGAAATGTAATGACATACGATTTATTGCACGTCATCATAATTCGGAAGCAGTCGATATTTGATATAAGTACACAAGCCAACGAATATAAGATCATGAATCATCATAGCTCTGAGAATTATTATTTGCTTGATACTTGTTATAATTATTGGAAATTCAAGTTTTACATAAGCTCAACCTTGCTTTGATAACATGTGCATGTTATTACACACATATATATACATATGTACGTCTACGAGACGTATGCTTTTTTAAATTTTTCGCTCTCTCTTTCTCTAAAAGGTTGTCAACGAAAGAGTTAAGTGAAATTTCAGTTTTATATTCAAACTGAGTGCATAAAATAAGCCTTTTAAATGCTTCAGTATTTACATTTTTAAAGGTCCGATTCAAGCTAATTTAAAAAAGTTTTGATTAGTCACATACTTGTATTTATATGTTCATACATACATACAGTGGCGCTGACCTAAATAGCACACTTTTTTTTTTACAATATTCACAATGTTTGCGTTGATAAACTTTTTTTCGTTAATTTTTTATAAAAACATAGTGTATTCTATAACAAAAACCATATAAGTCCAAGTTTAAAGCTTTGTGTACAGTTCAGGAAAATTTAACAAATTTCGAAAAATGTCATGAAAATTGTAAACCTTTTTTTCAGATTTTTTAGAAACTTATTGGTTATGTAGTTTTGTAGCCTTCTCAATTTTAGTATACATATATGTGCAGGTTTGAAAATTTTTTTGTCAAGGGTGTTGCATATTTTCTTCCATTTAAAAATAGATTTTGTGCATGCGTTATATGGGAGAAAACGCATAATACCCTCAAAAAAAAAAAAATCTCAAATATTAACTAAATTTTTCAGAAATTTCAAACCTGCACATTGTTATACTAAAATTGAATGGGCTATAAAACTGCATACCCAAAAAGTTTCTACAAATTCAGAAAAAAAGTTGGAAATTTTGATAACGTTTTTTTGAAATTTGTTAAATTTTCCTGAGCTGTACACAAAGTTTTAAATTTTGACTTATATAATTTATTTTATAGAATCTAGTTTACTTTTATAAAAAATAAACGAAAAAAATGTATCACGTAACACATTGTAAATGTTGTAAAAAATAAAAGTGTGCTATTTGGGTGAGCGCCACTGTACATATGCATGTAAGTATGTGCTGTACTGCATACTTAGACCCCGTTCACATGGCAGGCCCTAAACGCGCGTTTTGATAACTACACGTATTTAGTTGCATTTTGCTCGAGGTATTCACATGCTAAGTGCACATTAAACGGCCATTTGAGCGGGGTCTTACTCGTAGTAATTTTTGGCTTATGTTCAATGCGCATAACTTTGCGTTTATTAGTACATATCTAGTTGCATACTCAGGTATGCATGTACATATGTACATATATTTAAATGTACGTGGAGTAATTTCGCTGTTGCGATCATACCGCAATGACGCTGGCTCAGCGCCAGTAGGCATTCTGAACTCATCGCAGGGTTCCAAGATTTTACTGTCATATAATTTTTTAACCAAAGTAAAATTTATTTTCGAGTTGTAAGTAGTATGCAAGCAATATTTGAGTGTTTGTTTGTACCTATTTTTACTGCAAACGTTCTTGTATCTTAGATAAAACACAGACGTTAAATGGAAAAGTAAAGGTAACGAATTAAACGAAGTTCTACTTAAATGCAGTTCGGCAAAGCTCAGCTACAAGGCCCACGGTCGGCGATCGATAGGGAGCCTAAAATTCTGTTACAGTTTTCCAAAGGTCAAGAGTCAATGTTTTCCAAAATTTCCCCCGGTTCGTCAGTAGCAGTTCGATGGTCATACACATATCTAGTAACAATACGAGCGTATTCGGTAGACAACGCTTCCTAACCCAATACATACATATGTACATAGGTACATTTTTCGCTAAATTCTAATAGCGGGGGGATTCCAAAAGGCTTTACACTCAAGTGAAATATAAACTTCTTGGTAAGCATGTTTCGCCGCATCAGTACATACCGTTAAACTTTACTCTAAATTAAATCTATTTGACCCAGATTATGGCTGTTTTTACATCAAGCGAGATGAAAATGTAGCAATGAAAGAATTAAGACACTATTTGGACAAAAGTTAATAGCTTTTCCATTGTAATTTTCTTGTTCATAAAAATTCTATTGTTCTTTGTGCTACATAATTTTTTATTTTATTTTTTTGTATTATTCATTGAAGCCCTTGCTGTACTAATTGCAACGCTCATAATAAACCTAAATTATTTACGAATTTTGTCAAATAAGTAATTTTTAAAGCCATCAAAATAGCAAACACGCAGCTAGATAAAACTTATTACTCAATACTAAAGAACATTGGATAATAGAAGCTTTTAATTTGCATTAAAGTTTAATTGTGCCAAGCAGAAAAAATTAAAAAAAAAAGTTTCTAATTAGCCCACTCATTTTTAATGCCGAATGTAGTCATATACATACATTGTACATACATATGTATGTATGTATGTATGTATATCAAAAAATTCATTTGGCTTCTTAATAAATTTGAACCCAAAAGTCACACTTGATGCCACTTTTAATATGCTTTATTTAAATTTATTTCCAAAGCATGCATATTGCCTATGAATTTCCGTCCTTCTCATTACTATTATGTACTTTAAACGTAGATGTCTTCAAATAGAACATTAATTCGTAAACAAGTGTCGTATGGCCTAATAGAGCCAACCCAACCAACCTTATTTTCATATTTCTTCCATGTAAATATGTAGTAACCCTGCAGTAAATCGCGCTAGCTCAGAGTTAGCGCAGAACTAGCTCTTCAAGAGGCGGTACTGGTTCTCGATCTATCCCAACGCAATGCTTGCAACTGTCTCTTTTTACATGGCGATGCCCTACGAACTGGAAATTGCCACCTCTGCAGAACTTTCGAACTACTTCTGAACTGGTTACAATTTCGACAGTTCTGGGACAATAAGGTTTTTATGAAAAAAAAATTTTTTAAACTGGATAATTGTATATTTTTTCTTTTCTGGATTGTTCACATTTTGGCAAGAGCTGCAAAAATAAGTTTTATTTAAAAAAAATTTGATTATTCGATTTTATTATATTTTTTGTTCTTTTACAGATTGCATTTTAATTAAATTTTTTATTCTTTTATTTTAGTTATATTAAATTTGATCATTTTCTCTTCAATTTTTAAGCGGCACTAAACAATTTAAATTTATTAAATTTGAAAATCACAACTGCCTCCACTGCGATTTGAACTCGCGACCAACGAGCTATTTTAGTATTGTACGGGAAGTGAGAATTCGCGTATTTACTTCTCAACAGAGCGCAACTAACACACCAAAAGTTTCAACTGTCGCTCTCTGCAGCCGTTTGGCACTAGTTCAGAGATAGTTCTGAAATGAATAGGGCGGAACTAGCGCTTTAACAGACTGTCTCTAAATTTTACGACAGGGAAGTATTTATGTATGTATGCACATGTGTAGCCCAGATCTCTACATATGTGTACATAAAAATAAAACCTTTATGAAGAATTGACTTGTAACTATCTTTGCACATACTTTTGTTTATTTCATATATGTATATATATACATATATGCAATGTTTTAAGTAATAATGTATGTATGTATTTGCATTTGCATTCAATACCAAAAGCTGCATTGGCGCTGGACCTGGCACTACGCATTGAATACTTAATTAATCGTTATTTAATTTTTCTCTGTCTGCTCACATTGCGCCACAGTGTAGCACTTGGCATAACTTGGCATATATGTATGTACATATGTACATTAGACTGGGTAGCAAAAAAAAAGCTTGCAGTTATGCAGTTTGATAAGTTTTTTTTCAGCACAGTTGAACCTCGGTCTTAACCGGGAACATCTATTAACAAGCACGCTGAATCATTGATTTTATGCCTTTACTTACCGTGAAACAATTTTTTAATCTCTATTAACCATGATTTACCTCTCCTTTTTGGCATGTGTTTTTTATGTTTTGTACAATTTCCTCTTTAATTTATGACGTAAAAAGTTGTGTATTAAATTTCATCTCCATTCATTCGGTGCGTAAAACTTCATAAGCCAACAAGTATTTTTTTGTGGAGAAGTACATATTTACATACATATCCCCACCTGAAGCGCAAAAGGGCGTAACAAACATCGTCGCTGAAATGCAAAAAGTCGTAAATTCAAAATTTACTTTTTAATTAATATGATGGATGATCGAATATTGATTTTTTAAGAATTATATACCATTTCTACGAAAAGTTGTTAAATATGAAAATCATGTAAAACTTTGAGCGCCTTGAGCGTCCTCTAAATATTTTTTAATTTCAATATAAAAAAATAGGGGTCTATTTTTTTCGGTATAGAACAATCTAGGGGGTGAGAGCCTAAAAATTCCGACTTTACTTTTTCACATGCATTTTTGGACCACCCTAATGTACATATGTACATAGAGTTGTGGACACAAAATAATAGGAGTGGGATATTTTTACCACTTTTGACTATTTGACTTTTTTCTTGCTGGTTATACAAAAAACACCATATAAATTCACAATTTAAACTTTGTACAGAAATTATAAAAATTCTACAAAGTTTCAACAAAATTTCAAACTTTTTAATCAGAATCTTTAGAAAAATTTTTGGTATGCAGCTAGACTTTTATAAAAAAACAAAAAACAATTAAAAATTAAATGAACAATAGAAAAATAGTCAAAACTCCTATTATTTCGTGGACAGCTGTAATTTGATGCAGTGGTAAAAAATCAAAGCCAAAATTACAATCATTCTCTAGTTAGTAGTATTTTTGTACACATTTCCTTGTATTGAAATTAAATTGTAATTGGTACTTTTGAATTTCAGTGTAATGCCATTCACCCACAGTCAGTCCTACGTTAGCTACTTACAGTTTTTTCTTTGCAACATTCGTTGACTTTTAAATGTTGCTCCTCCTACTTACAACTCGTTACAAAACAATTATTTTAAATTTGAGGTTCTTTTTAAATAAGTTTTCCTTTACCCCTTTTTCAATGTTATTTTAGGTGCGGTAGTCATTTTGACCACGATTCAAATGTATAATTTTGTTTATGGCACATGCAAAGGTGCACACGAAAAATTCTCATGCATGGTAACTCTTCTGATAACATCCAAAGTCACGCCTCAGTACTTTAAAGGTTAGTCTATTTTTATAGTTGCTAAGTAGGTATGTATGTACATACAGTGACGAGCAAAACTGTAACATGATGTAACACTTTTTATTTTAGCCACCGCTATCTTTCATAGTTCTAACGACTTTCATAGTTTTGTTGTATATTCTTATTGGTACACCCCTACTCCCGCTCTCATAACGATTTGAGGTCAATCCAACAACAATAAAAAAACCTGGAGACAAAAATGTAAGTTAAGGCAAATGTTACAGTTTTGC
>NW_016157113.1:191990-223680 GCF_001687245.7 Rhagoletis zephyria
AGTATCTGTTCATATTTCAACAAAATTTGCAAGATGTAGTCGAAAAAATTAGAGTTTCTGCTGAAAAAGCAACCAAAACACACTGCACATGTTCGCAAAGACTGGAACAAAAGCAGAAATTTGCTAATTTGAAATGACCTCCACAATCCGAGGACATGAATCTCATCGAGAATTTGCGAAATCAACTAAAAGCGCATCTTACTAAGTATCCAAGTCCGTCCAATGGAGTACATGAGCTATGAAAGCACACCAAGGATATGTGGGAGGCTATAACTCCAGAATTTTTCCAGACATACACATTAGGTATGCCAAATTGCAACGAGGAACTAAATAAAGCAAAAGCATACTGAACATTGTGTTAATAATTATTTTTGTTGGTGAAAATTGTCAAAAAGTTATTAAAAATATATGCGTGCAAAACTGTAACATTTGCCTTAATTTACATTTTTGTCTGCTGGTTTTGTTAATGTTGTTGAATTGACTTCAAATCGTTATGACAGAGGAAGCACAGATGTACCAATAAAAATATACAACAACACTATGAATGTCGTTAGAACTTGGAAAGATAGCGACAGCTGAAATAAAAAGTGTTACATCATGTTACAGTTTTGCTCGTCACTGTATGTACATTGTTAGTACATTGTATGTGCTTACAAACATTCACATTTGCAAGGTGTGCGCTTCAAGTGCATATTATACCTTTTATATTCCCAACATTTCCTTTTGTTGTTACTTCGTTTTTTTTCACAGTCTACTTACTCATCCAACCCAATTATAAGATTTTATACAAGTACATGTGGATGTACGTATGTTTGTGTATATGTATGTTTATTCAATACTCCAATTGGTTTTTTAGTTGTTACCTAAGTAACGGTATTATAATTTGTCATTTATCACTCTCCACTTTTTTTTAACTATGCGACCATTTACGTATTTCAGCTCGGTCATTAGTCATTTCACTATTCTGTCGTCATCTCCAGCCAAGCCTTGGTTCCAAAGCTCAGTTTAATTTCACGCTGACTTATTCTGAACTTTTCTTACTTCTCATNCAGCTCGGCGCCCACTATGACCTGTTCGCGCTTATTTGTACTAATTTGTATAGTACCAGTTTTCTCGCATTGGTTCTCGCAATAAGCGTCAGTCGGCTCGGCTCGGCAACAAGCGGCCACTCTGTTCGCGCCCTTAGACTACAGTGAATTCCCAATAAAATGCTTAAGCTTGGCAAAAGATTTTCTCACATACATACATACCGAAAATGTATGAGTATACACACCTATTATGTACAGCTACATATGTATGTACATATAAATAGTATATGAGCAAATCCCACGAGTTGTTTTTTTTTTGTAGTGTCACTCCCTTCTCTCGGCAAAAAAAGCTAAAGCATTCCTCTTGAATTTATTTCAATCAATGGAGTTCCAGAAACTAGTCCAATAAAAAATATTTCAAGTATTTGAACAATTTTACCCTTAAAACGTTCATTTAGGCGAAAAATTACCGAAATTACTCATTTTTTTATTGTCGCTCGAAGAAATCATAATGGTTTTTTTAGATGACTGCGTAAATATGGTGCTATGGGTATATCAGCATGTGTGGTTATTTTTACTTTTTTTTTATAGAGCTGTGCGATTGATTATTCAAAATTTTAATTAACTCAATTATACGATTAATTGGAAAATATGATTACTCAAAAGTTCAGTTAGTCGAGTAATAAAGATTTTGATTAACCAAAAACTAAAATATTTGAATAATTTAAAAATATATTTCTGGCTCAAAAATTCAATCATTTAGGCCTGTTATCTAAATCAAGCTGTTGCTCCTTTAGTTACTACGAAAAAAAGGTTCGTCTTAGCGACCGTTTACTTTGCTTTGAATATCATACTCGCGATATACTTTTTTGCCTTGAATTGTATTAACTTTGTCATACTTTGTGAATCATCATCACTGCATTGCTACTGCTACTCGTAAACAAAATGCAGAAATGTTTGATGCTGACGAATAAACACAATTTATTTTTACATGGAAGAAAACCGCATTCGGCGAAAAAAAAAATTCTAAAAAATCACCCGTAAGTTTGTACTTAAGTTTATATCGGTTTTATTAGAGAATGACCTAACTTTAATTGAAAAGTCTTAAAAATAAATAAATAAACATAAGTGGTAAACAATATCACTTTGAAATGAAGGTGCTATTGATCTATTATCTTATTCGAAATTAGTTACAAATTAAATACAACATCATAATACGGGTACCAAAGGGAAAGTATTTTGAAAATTCCGAAATCAGCAATTATTTTGAATAGGGTTGCCACCTATTTCAAATTGTATATTTACTTAATTTTTGGTTTAGAAAACAATCTCATAATCAGGCTGATTCTGCAATTCACTTCCGAGTGAATTTCAGCCCCTGCCAATTTGAATTCAAAGTGGTTTTTATTGAAATTCACTGGGAAGTGAACTGCAGAACCTCCCTGAATATTACTATTAATGGATACTAAACAAAGGCTCTTATACAATGCTTTTTGTTCGAAAATACTTTCGATGAGAGTTGCCATGTTTTTTTTCTGTAACACAAAGTTTTATGTGTCTTATTAATTTCAATCAGAGGTATTCTCGTATGTATACACAGTACAAATGTATACGCTCATGATATGTACTCTTCATTCCAGCGTATTTCTGAATAAGGTTGCCACCTACTTTTTAAATAAAAAATTTTCTTAGTTTTTAAGATACCATAAGCCAATTTTTTATTCAATTTAATTAATTTTAAAGCTATCCAAATGACTATTATTGGCTACCCAAACCATGAAGACTTTAAAAAGTGTATGCACTACGGGCAAATGGTAGTTTTCCCATTTGAACTATGGAAAATCTTGACAAGTCCAATGACCCTAAAATCTGTTTTTAACGCGAATATTTAGATTGAATGAGTAGCTATACATATATTTACAAACATATTGTAACCGTGCTTTAAGATGCCTGTATGTACATACATACATACATATACATAAAAATAGGTGGCTAATTAATTAATGAAAAATATGTCGAATTGTGTTTTAATTTATTGCATAGATGCATGTGATTGAGCACTGTAATGCCAGAGACGCACATGTTTGGAATATTGAATTACAAAGGGTATTACATGACATATAGTATGTGCGTACAGATGTATGGATGAATGGACTTACATACGTACATATGTGCATATTAGCAAGCACATGTGTAGGTATATTTATTTATGTTTATTTGTTTATAATTTCGAATGCACTTGCATGATTCACTTTCAAAAAAACAGTAGCAATAACAAAAACATCAATAATCTGAATGTCGAATATGTGCTTGTGATGGTATCAGCATAGAAAAATTTATGAATTCCCATTAATTGGGTACGTGATTTAATTTGTATTAGGGTCGCTTGCGCGCTCGTACGCCAACAAAACATTGAATGTGTCAAATGCATTAGTGTTTATGCGCATAAAACATACATTTGTTCAATGTAGCGCAACGGCTACCAGGCAATAGAACAGAGGAGATTCCCCAAGCAATATCGGTCATTTGCATTTGCATAGCCGGTCGTACGGCTGAGTGAAAGGGGAACTTGTTTATGTCAATGCTTAATTTACTTTTTGTCTATATGTCTATGCATTTATCAGCTGCTAGCTGCCTCAGCAGTATTACCATTTTGGTACTTTTGGAGCTAGATTTAGCTCTTTATTTTTCTATTTAGCTCCGAAAATTGGGGTTTAGCTCCTAGCTCTTTTTTTAGCTCCAGAAAGTTTTAGTTGTATTTGGTATATATAAGCCAAAACTTAAGCGTTGATAAAATGGAAAATTTCGAGATGCAGTGTATCCACCATAAACTCTTGTATCTAGGTTAAAGAATTCAAAAATTGATTAGAAGAAAATCCTTTTTCTGGTAACGCGGATTTGACTTATTTTACCTTTAAGGAGAGCTGGAAATAAAACTTTCCAGAAAAATTTTTCGAAAAAATTATTCAATTCAAATATCTGAAATTACAGACTTTAACAGTTTGTAAAGTATTTTTATTTCACTGTTATAAGTGCCATATTTTGGTTTTAAAAATTTTTTTCATCACCTAAACTTATAAAATTTGTTTCCTTGATTAAAATTGCCGAAAATGTAAAAACAACCATACGTCAATAAATGCTCAACCTTAACAAAAATATATAGCTCTTCATTTTAGCAGCTATTAGTATTATTTAGCTTTTTTTACCTCTTTTTTCGACCGTTTTAGCTCCAAACGAAATTTTTCTGGCAACACTGGCCTCATGCCACGTCGCATAGAAATAAATATGGCATAAATCATCAACGTCAAAGCCAGTGCATTGCTCATTTAGGTTGGCGCGCCAGCGTGCTGCAACAATTATTTTCATTTACGCATACTTTTCCCCAAACAAAAAAAATTGAAAATTTTAATGAAAAATGAGGAATTCAAATATGCAACAATCAGTAGCAGTTGCATCTGCAAGAGAAGGGGAAAAATTGTTGGCAAATCAAATTTCGAATGCATGCTGGCCGCTTTGCTGCCATCAAAGCAGCAGCAACAAAACTGCCAATACATAAAAGGAATTGTAGTACATACAGACATATAATGTGTGCAACATGCATTTGAACTTATGAACCTACAAAGGTATGTACATTGTATGTGCGTTCGATGCAGCAAATACATATGTATGTATGTATTTATATTTTCAGTAATTTGGTGCTTGGAATTTCAAATTCCAATTTCATTTAGAATTCGAATGGTAAAATCTGCTTGCGTGTTGCAACAACTGACTATTTGAAGTTTATGTCAGTATTAGTGTAGAAATTCAATGCAAGTACGCATGTTGCATGCCACATGTATACAAACGTGTACTCGTATGCTGTGCCATTGCTATGCTTTATCAATGCATTTACTACAACTACAAACATTGCAGATGCGGGGGCGAACAAATCAAATTGCACTCTTTGTGCGCTACACTGCTACAGCTGCTTTTTTTCTTGTTCTTCTTATACCACATACATACATACATACTACTTATATGACGTGTATGTAATGCATACATACATACATATATACACACGTTTCTCTGTTTGTGTGTGCCTGCATCACGTCAATGATCTCAGCGGCATATTTTGCAATTGTTTCTGCTTCAATTGTAATTGCGCGCTTCAATGGTGACGGCTGCTGCATGCAAAGTATGCAACAATAACGTTCACGTAGACCGCATCTGGCAGCAGTTAGATGCATTTGTTGTAGCGACGTCAGCATAGGCGTACGCGTTGATGTTAGCGGTGCCACTGACATCGTGGCTTCCATGCCGTACTTCCGACTCAAGCACAAGCAAAGTCACCAACGAAGCCAAATCAGCGGCCTCGAACAGCTATGAGTACATACCTTCGCGCTTGCATTCCCCCTCTGCCCCCTCACTTACTCTAGGTGGGCGTGTAACAATGCACTTGAACTCGAAGAACTCTGCTAACGCGAAAGGTTTCCAATTGGATGTTTCCTCGGCTTTATGCACGGTGGTTGTTGTTTGCAAGATAAGTAGAGAAAATTGTGAAAGACTTAATCATAAGTGCATTAATGCATTTGCATATATATTGGCTATATTGACTAACCAAATAGTAGTTTTATTTAGTTTTCTTTAAGGTTATTGTTAATGTATAATGATGTGAAACATACATATAAATATGTATACTTATCTCGAACTAATGCGCCGACTATACGAAAAAGTGACAATTAAGCCTTTACTAGGCCATGGTATTTAAATTGAGAGTGGGGCCTTGTGAAAGGGGAAAAAGTGCAGCAATAAAATTGACCTACATATTTCAGTAAGTCTTCAAATGCTACTAAGAGAAGATAACCCTCGAATTTTCTGAGCTTCCAGTTTGTTACAACCTCCTAGGTTCAAATACCAGCCCTTAGAACAGCCAGTTAACTTCATAACTCTTTAATTGTGACATAAAAAGTCTAATCGAATTTTTGACACTATGTTGTAATGATGCCCATATGTACATCTGTCGCAACACGAAACCAATTGCGTCAAACGCGCGTTTGAAAAGTGACATTTCGGGCTACATTTGCAGTGGTGACAGTTCTGTAATTCTGCGCGCGTACAAAACTTTAACCGATTTAAAAATGAGTGAAATATCTAAAGAAATACACTAGTCGCCCTCCACAAACCACTTCACTGCCTGTGTTGACATCAAACAAGGTTATGTTGAGTGTTTTGAACAGGACCCAAAAATAACTGTTATCTCGATTTTACCAAATGAAAACGTTGACCGAATTTCTGAAATGTTACACTTATTAGAAAAGAAATATTTTTTTGTTTCGTCGAAAAACGTTATAACCCAACGTTTAATTTTTACGTTGCTTGATAACAGTTATTGCCCGATGTTCATTTTTACGTTGTGAGATAAGAGTTATTTCATTCTCTCGCTTTCATTTTCATCATCTTTATCTTATTCTCCATCTCCATCTTCATCAATATCCTCATCTTACAACGTTTATCAGACAACGTAAAAAATAAACGCTGAGAAATAACTCTTATCGGCAAAATAAAAAATATTTATCATCTAATAATTGTTAGGAAACAACGCTTTTGCGATAAAACTGTTATAACGGGTGATTTTTTTGAGGTTAGGATTTTCATGCATTAGTATTTGACAGATCACGTGGGATTTCAGACATGGTGTCAAAGAGAAAGATGCTCAGTATGCTTTGACATTTCATCATGAATAGACTTACTAACGAGCAACGCTTGCAAATCATTGAATTTTATTACCAAAATCAGTGTTCGGTTCGAAATGTGTTTCGCAAACCCAATTGCTGCGAACGGCGACGAATCGACATTTCACGGTCTTCAGCAACACTCTCAGAAACAGACGCAATATTCTCTTCTGTACGCACTGTACGCATTCGTGTGGTTGGTTTAATGTCCAATAAAGTAAACTGAGTGCGAAACTTGGTCACAATCGCATTAATTGTTTGCTCACTTGGTCGATTATGTAGACCATAAATCGGACGTAAAGCGAACCGAACACTGATTTTGGTAATAAAATTCAATGATTTGCAAGCGTTGCTCGTTAGTAAGTCTATTCATGATGAAATGTCAAAGCATACTGAGCATCTTTCTCTTTGACACCATGTCTGAAATCCCACGTGATCTGTCAAATACTAATGCATGAAAATCCTAACCTCAAAAAAATCACCCGTTATAATTGTTATGCCCCTGGTTTCAAACGGCCAACTCGGTCCTCTACTGTACGTAACTCCATCGTTTAAACGAAGCATTTAAGGAAGAGCTACCAGAACTGTTCAACAGAAAAGCAGTTGCGTTCTATCTTAACAATGCCAGGCCCCATACATCTTTGCTGACTCTGAACAAATTCACAGAACTTGCTTGGGAAGTTTATATGCCTTATTTCAGAATTTGGTTGAAGAACGCCATATCTCAGAATTCGGTTATTTTTATTTTTTTATTTTGACTTCAGATTCGAATTCAGCGACCTCGAATTTTTAAAATTATGGGCACAAAGTAGGTATCAAATATCACTGTGCGAAGGTTGTTTTTTTACCTATCAGGCTGGAACATTTTATATTTCAATATCCGAATATTGAGACTGGTAGCTAGTAGTTATCGTCGGCCGCTGTGGTGTAGTGGTAAGCAGTATGCGCTTCTACTCCGCAACGCCTGGGTTCAAGCCCTGGTCAAAGCAACATCACAAAAAATATAGAAAAAGGTTTTTCTTAACAGCGGTCGTCCCTCGGCAGGCAATGGCAAACCTCCGAGTGTATTTCTGACATGAAAAACAGCTTCTCATAAAAATACAATCGCCGTTCGGAGTCGGCGTAAAACTGTAGGTCCCTCCGCTTTGTGTGACAACATCAAGGCGCACGCCACAAATCGGAGGAGAAGCTCGGCCAAACACTAACATATGTGTAAGCGCCAATCTATTATTATTTTTATTAGCTAGTAGTTATCATCTTGAAGGCCCAATATTAAAGCCACGCGGTATTTGTAGAAACCTCTTTGGGTGTAAATGATTGTCATACACAATAGGGAAATTCTCGGAGTCTTGCATGGAGCCCTTGCACGGTGCGCGGATAGCACGATAAAACCCGGTTCTCCTATGGGACATCGTGCACCGTACAAGGGCTTTGCAATACTGGGAGAATACCCTTAATGTGAAAAGCGTAGGTAGTTTTTAGCGTCGAACACTGCTTGGTCGGAAGGACACTAAAATTTCTATTGCAAAAATATGTCGAATTGAGCGAAAAATTTGCCAACTTAATGCGCAAAGAATGTTTTTACTTTTGGATATCCATTTGTCTCAAAAAAATTTTATTTGTTTTCCAAAGCTACACGCTTTTCATTCTAAATCAGAGATTCCTTTCGCCAAGGCCAGGTTTGCCATGGACGCCAAATAACTGTCCAATATTTATGTTGGGCATCTGGATCAACTCTGTTGAAGTTTTCTTCATCACTGAAAATAAGTTTTTCAATTCTTCCTACAAAATTTTTAATTTTTGTAAAATCCAAAAAACGCATTTTCGTGCCATAAGTGCGCTGTTTATTGCTTGAAAATTTTTGACACTGAAGTAGGCGGAATAATTCATTTTGCACATATAATTATTTACTATCGAATACTATATCATTGTTTGTGACAACGGTAGCTGAAATTATAAACGAATATCAAGTTTACATATGAAAATACTTATAAACTAAAGGCTATTATAATTACATACAGCAAAAAGTTTTACCCTTCTTTAATACAGCGAAAATGAGGATATAAATATTGCACATATAATTCTTTTACTGGGGTACTCCTTTGCAACTTATCAACATCGAGTGCATAACCGTTGCATTAAAGTGCATTCATTACCTTTGTATCAATGCTGATACCGTTGCTGCTGCTGCTGATGTCATTTATTGTTGCTGTTGTAGTTGCCGTCACTGACTGTTCGCTGTGCTTACGCCTGGCTGCACTTGCAACATTACAATGCATTTATGCATGTCGATATGCTTACGCACATACATACATATGTACATACATTCGTTCATACATACATATTGGTTTATAATGGGCGCATGCGAACCTACTTTCATGCACATGGATGTACAAATGTAAATTGCATTAGCTAATATGTATGTATTACAATATTGCATGGTATGCACACCCTTTTCCATCCCTATCGTTTACTTCCTTCCATACGTGTTGTTCTACCGCAGCTTCTCATGGGAGTTACTGACACTTCTCATACGATTATTGTTACACTCATCAAGCCGAACACGCATAAGCTGACATTCAAATTGCAATACAAACGAAATATTTATGTATGAATAGTACCCAGCAAAGATTTGTAGTCATAATTGAGTCTTTAAGGAGTCTTATTTCGGAGATTTTCAGGTCTATTCTGCGCTGGTAATACAAATTTTGTAACCGGCGAATAAAGTTCCTCTCAGTTTTTAAACCCTTTTCGCATTCTGTGTACTCTTGTAACCGGTAAATTTCGTTACCACTTCATAAGCTGGTAACAACGTATTGTCACGTGAAATATGCAATGCCACAATTTCCACAATTCTTCATAGCTGAATTGCTGAATATTTAACTGCATTACCAACGTATCTAAAATCGCGGTGACAAGAACTGGTAACATTTTTTGGTAATAAAATTTTCCGGTTACAAAATCTTCGGTAACGTGCAGAATAGACCTGTTTATGCTCATAATGGGCACATTAAAAAGTCCACAATGAAGGTGTTTCCCTTCCCCCGAACGTCGACTTATACATCAAATGAGCCTCAATATGAGTTATGTTGGACTTTTATTGGCCTCATATCCACCGAATTTCCACTAGGCATTGAAATGACAAAAAATTGGTGTCATTTAAAAAATGCTATGTGGAAATGTATTTAGTGATTATTTTTTAATGCCCAACTTTGTCATTAAAATTTGTGCCATTTAATGCCTAGTGGAAATCCAGCATTAGACTCATATATGTATGTACGAATCATTTCAGTCTCTGTTTGAGGCTCTTAAATGACTCTTATTGGCCTTATAAATGGCTACCTTCGTACTCTTATTTTAAATTGTTCCTTGAGTCTTATTTGCCTTATTCTTTGACTCTTATTGAACTCACTTTAGAGCTACATTTGCAAAAGATATTCAGCCAATGATTTTCCATATCTGCGTAAACAAGTTTAGATACATATAAGTTCCGAATCTTTATTCTTGTTATATTAGCACAAAGTGCTGGCTCGTAGCTTGGATCATATATAACTATTAAAAGATTTATAATAAGAGTCAAACATTTTTTTGGGAATCTCATATTTCTTACCCACCCAGAACTCCTTTCGGACTTATGTATACATATATATATTCTGAACGCTCAGAATATGTTTGCGGGGTATTTATTTGTATGAATTTATATGCACCTAAATACATACTTATGTATACGTGTAAATACATACTTACGTATACATGTACATAAGTATGTATATTTACATTATATTATACTCGCACGTGTGGTTGTTGCTTACCTAAATTAGCAAATTGTAATGTGTAACCATAAACTCCACCTTAACGCATGCCTTTGCCCATACATAAATACGTACATGTGTATAAGTATATACATACATACATATCTGTGTTCATATGGAAAAGTAGCTTATGTCGAAAGGCTGGCTTTAGTATAAATCGGCATTCGCAGCATACGATGGCGAATGACTCACTGGCGCTAAGCCGTTGAACAACTTTTGGCAAATAAACGTGGAAGAAATAGTTCCGATACTAGCAAGTCAATATTCTTATTAAGTCTCATCAAAAAATTCCTTGCCGTTTAAAAAATAAAGGGATTGCCGCATTATACTAAAGCCAGCCTTTCGACATAAGCTACTTTTCCATACGAACACAGATATGTAAGTACTTGGGTATCCATTAGAGTGGTCCAAAAACGCTTGTGGAAAAAGTAAAGTCGGAATTTTTATGCTCTCATCCACTAGCATTCTTCTATACCGAAAGAATATACCCCTATTTTTTATTTTGAAATCAAAAAATATTTAAAATTAATTGTTAGAAAAATTCTTAAAATCAATCAACGGAAAACTCTGATTCTCTGCAGGAGATTCCCAAAAATAATACGTAATTGTTTATTTAACCATTTTTTCATAGTAACTGTAATTTATAGGTCGAAAAATGCACTGGGAGACCAATAAAAAATCGTTAGTATTAAAAAATGGTTAAATCTACAATTGGGTATTACTATTGAAAGTCTCTTTATATTCAATTTTCAATGATTTTCAAGAATTCTATACAATTTTTACGAAAAATGTTTTTTTCCTATATAAAATACAGGGAAAACTTTGAGCGCTTTGAGCGACGTCTAAATATTGTTTGATTTCAAAATAAAAAAATAGGGGTCTACTTTTTTCGATATATAACAATCCTAGGGGGTGGAGCATTAAAATTTCGACTTTACTCTTTTTGGACCACCCTACAAATACAAAAATACAAATATGTATTTAAACTCCTACCCTTCGAAAACATCCTCAACAAGGAGTGTTCTTTATTGTTGTTGTTGTTTACATGGTACTGAGCCTCAAATTTGCAATGCGAAAGTTGCAGCTGCACGTTCGCGATTTACGAAAGCAACAAGCTGGGCAGGGGGGTGAACGGAATGGAATTGCAAAAATCTGTTTACTGTTTTTATTTATTAAAACTAGTGCTACTACCGCCGTTTTCATATATTTTTTTTTTTTGTACGCTCTCATTCATTATACTACTATTTATCCCTTTTGTGCCATTTTGCGCACTGTTGCATTAAGTACGGCTGGGTACCACTTTTGCAGAAAGGTCATTAACGCCGCAGTTACCAGCTTGTTTTCACAATATCGTACAAATAAAAGTGACCGAAAATTTATTGTAATTCATTAAAACAAGCAGAGTGATTTCACTAGAGTAAGCAACTAAAATGGCAAGAGGGAGGAATTCGGAATGATGTTGTTATCCCCTCCATTGTGACACCAGGAAATGGTGCGCAACTGTCATTGAGCCAGCACTACATCACCAATTCTCTGGGCGATTATGATTTCCCTTGAAGAGTCGTTGAATTGGAAATTTCAAATGGCATCAACAATGCAATGTCAGCCATCGAATAGTGAGCAATTCAATTATTAAGTATTGTACATACATATGTATGTACTCCCTCTTTGCTATCGTTTGTCAGCTAGATTTTTGGGTATTAATTCATACAACCTACGAAGCCTATGTACAGATTGGCAGCCAGCGGAACTGGATGCATTAAAAATCCATTATCTTAACCGTTCACCAGCACGCTGGACAAAAGGCCTGCCAACGCCATTGACCCAATTCCGGTTTTATTCGATATAAGCTTACTTATGTAGTTTATTCGAGCAATAAGTTCCTTTGAATGGTGCACTAATGTTTTTGTGTGAGCGAAGTATGCATATACTGTATATCCAGTACAATTACAACAACTTTTCCAAATCAAATATTTATTTTGTATTAACTTTGTTCCGCAAAAATGAACAGTTGTTCAAAATCGGGAATTGTTATTAAATCTGCTTACAACGCACGAACGATGCGTCGGTCACAAATGACCAATCCTTAAGGAATTTGCTCTTATAGTACACTGAGAAAAGAGTTAAGTTACACATGTTCTCTCAAAACGTTATTTGGTTATAGTTACGCGATTTGGTTTCAGTTAGCAGATTTAAAAAAAATCGACTGTAATTTTCAGCCATTTGAAATTTGTACATTATACTAAAGATCAATGAGCTACAAAATTGCATACTTAGAAGCTTTCTAGGAAATCTAGTTACAAAAAAAACTCGAAATGTTTACGAAAGTTTGTTGAATTAATTTAAATATTGCACAAAATTTGAAACTTGGATTTACACGGTTTAAAGAATGAACTATTTTTTTATAAAAAATAACCAAAACTAAATAACAAAAAGTAATGTGTTAAAACTTGTCAAAATGTGGTGCGGCTATAATTTTTTCGACCACTGTAAGCAACCTCCGCTAAATATGAACATACTACATCTCTACACGTCCTGGTGATGCTTAGCAAGACCCAGGCCCGATTCTTAGGCCGCGCAATATTCAAGTGACTAAAAAGGTTTCTCTTAATGTCAGTAATAGTAAGAAAATTCATCGCTTTTATGTTTGTCACTCGGTTCTTTTAGATAAAAGAAAAAGTCTGATCTACTACATACAAATCTAATTGTGAGCATTTTCAAAGCGACTACATACTTTACAGTTACATCCACGTTTTAACTTGTGAAATCAACATTTCATATTGAGTAGGTACTCATACTAATGTCTATTTGCTGTCCCAAAAAGCCCATAAATGTCAACAGACCCTGCGGCCATTTATGCAAGTCCAACGCTAACTTGTACTTGTACTTGTACTTGTTCTTCTTATTTGGCACTGTTACTGCCAAAACGATTTTCTTCTGTGCCCAAATGCCACCAAGCGAAGACAAGTGCTTTTCGACTTCGTCTTTTCTCTGCAAGTGACGCCAGCGAAGCCAAGGATCATCAAAATGGTGCTCCTCTCAGCGCTAATTGTGTGCTGGGCAAGTGCTCGGGCGACGCTTCTAACAGCCAACCAAATCCTATTTAATCAAACGTTAAGTATTACCCGAAAAAGTGATTTTTTCTGATTTTCGGAGAGTATTAATTAAAATTGTAATGGCAGAAAAAAAAGAAAAATTATGGAATAGAAAGAGGAAAATAAAAAATGTCTACTCTTGTTCACTTCTAACAAAACCATAACCAAAAAATCATTATTTGGGGGTATCGACATTTGGCTTTATTGTTAGTGGATCTTCATAACTTATCATACGTAAGTAGGCTTCTTTTCTAATTCTGAAACCAGTTCGGTTAATAAAAACGTCATAACGACATTACAATTCAAACTGATCGAAAGCGATAAGATATGTATATGTATGCGTAAGTAATAGATGCTGTAACTGGTTTTTAACAATCAGTTTATACAAACACAAAGCACTTCACTGCAATTTATGAAATTTTTAACGCTTTTGATATTAAAATTTTCTAAGCAGATAATCAAGTAAAGCATAGAAAAGAAAAAACCAACAGTTGAATATAACAAAATATGAGAAATAGATAATAAGAAAAATCATGCTGGAAAATTAACCCTTCTACCTGATCACCTGTAGTTTTTACACACACTGATTTATCCATTTTCTTTATTTTTTTATTTTCTTCTCAAATCCAACACACAAGCTCACATGTTATAATTTTCTTCTTTTTTCATTTGCTGCGAGGCAAACTGTTTAAATATATGTATTCGTTACATGGATCTTTTCTTGACGATCTCTATGAAACGGCTATCAATTTCGTTGTTGGCCTCTCCCATTTACAATACAAAAGTGTTACAACATCCCGCAGTTTTTAGATTTAAGCATGCATTTGTATGTACATATGTACATACATACATACATATGTATGCACGTAGTGAAATCTTCAAAACCCTTGAATTCTAGCATCAACTTGTAGAATTCTGATGGACATTGACCTTTTCGTGAACTGCGTTCAGGTAGCAGGATTTGACATGCCTGCCTAGTACTTCGATTTAGGTAAATCTTATGAAAAGGTATCTGTTTTTTTTAGACACTTTATTGCAGTTTAGTATATATAAACTCAACAAACGACATATGTACATACATATGTACCTTTGAAGAAAAAATTTACACTTTAACCAAAACGACAAGTTCTATCCGGGCAAACCTACCTTAGTTACCCATTATAGCTAAAAGCCGCAGGTTGGTATATTATCACTTCTTCACCAGCTCAGATGTAGAGCGCTTGGTTACATTTCATTTAGTCGTTTTGTGGCAACCCTTGGAGGAAAAAGGGAGTACAAGACCCATTGACGGATATTAAAATGTTATTCTAAATATTTTACCCACAAGGCTACAATAACTTAAAAGTTTGGAAGCACACAAAAATACAAAAGATTCATCCTACGAGTAACATTTCCTGAAAATCAAAACCTTTAGCGTATCACAGATACCAAGTTGAGAGGAGAGGGGGAGAGGGCGGAAAACGTTGCGAGCGTAGAAACTCAATTGGGCTTATACTAGGGGGTCTTACTAGCTGCATATTACTTTGTTTCGGCGAAGTCGATCAGCCTCAGTCCGTTATCGGACGTTTCCCCATGGAGGCTGAATGTACCGACAGTGGCGCCAAACATCCTTTCCTTGCCCAAATTGGTATTGAAATCGCTAAGCACGATTTTTAACCGACTTCCAAAAAAGGAGGAGGTTTTTCAGTTCGTCGGAATATTTTTTTTTTTTTTTTTTAATGTATGTTACCGCATAACTTTGGACCACGTCAACCGATTTCGATAATTCTTTTTGCAAAGGTAGTGTCTCAGAGGTGGTCCCATACTAATCTGGTTAAGACCCGATCAGTGAATCATGAAATATATAGATATATATGTATATATTTTTTTTAAGTCAATTTTTTTTTGCTAAAAATTACTTGTTTATTTATTTATTCATTTTATTTTTTTTTTATATGAGAGTTGAAGTCGGTTTTTTTTGCTAAAAATTACTTGTTTAAATTTAAGTATAACAAGTAATTTTTAGCAAAAAACAAGTAAGAAAGTCTAAGTTCGGGCGGAGCCGAACATTAAATACCCGGCGCAAGTATTAAATAAATGTTTTTTCACCTTTCCGCTACATGGTAAGCCGGAGTGTATCAATTTTGAGTAAATTAGCGTCACAGTTTCAAGCATTTCTGAAATTTATCGTTATATGAAAAGCGGCCGAATTTTGAAAAACTAACATCGGATTCGTAATCAGCGACCCCAAAACCCCCGAGTAACGAGTTTCAAGCGAATTTGATGAATTTCAAAATAGTTTGTCACATTTGATTTTTTTGTACTTTTTTTTGTGAAAGTATCTAAGTTTGAAGTGAAATTGTGACAAAACTAATCAGCTAAAATGCTGAAGTTTATTGCATTGGAAAGAGTGGCCCGTTTACTATAAGAGTTGATGAAAAAGTACAAACCGATTTTTTCTGACCGTAGGTCCCTTTTAACTTTACGTGTCACATATGTATGTATATATATATATGTATGTATATTCTTCCAATTGCGACAGACTCGTGAGCCTTAGCATAGGCATGTCGGAAATCCCATTCGCTTGTGGTGGTCTGACAATCTGCTGTGGGGCCACGGCATGGAGGACCTCATTGGGCTAATTGTAGCACCTGTTTTAGGGTCGGGCGGGAAACGTTGCTTGGTCATGGAGGCGATGGTGAGCTGGCTTTAGCTGCTTCCGGCTGTTCAGCCGCAGCTTCGTCATTTCCATCTCTGACGGTTTCTGTTCCTGCCTTTCCTTTCTTGTTTCTGCTAGCCTCTGTCCGGGTTTTACAGCAGCATGGTTGCTGGTAATCGTGCAGCCTCCACGCAACGCGTCCCCAAAGGAAGCTGCCTTCGCCATACCTTCGCGGTTTGTAGGAGGCATGTCTGCCGCTTCGCTAGGCATAGGGTTGTTTTCCTTTGGCTTCCTATTCGCATCTGTCAGCGCCCTTTTCGCGAAGCGCTCCGTCGTAGTAGAGCTATTGGATCTCACCCTCTTGTTGGCCGATACTTCCTTACGTGGAGGCCCTATTGGCTCTTAAGCCAGTTGCCTAGCATACTCGTATCCAGTTCGCGCTTGAGGGAGTCTCTCGAGCCTGCCCGTGCATGACATCATTTGTCGGTGAGGCAAAAAGCTCCTGCTCATCCTCCGGCGAGATGTCTGATAGCACCCTCCTGGGAAATATATTCTTTTTGTTGTTTACTTCCATTGTTGATCCCAAGATTATGTAAGAAAGTATGACAGCTCGGACATAGCCCCCATTCACCCGAGCCAAACTGCTTACAACCAGTGGGCACCAGGTATCTGGAGGCCACCGTTATAAGATTCACTAACGTAGTGCCATTCCTCCCATAAGCACGGTACGGATGACACTCGGCATTACGGGTTATATCGAATTGTCTCATCTATATCCGTCATATTCAGTAAAAGCAGGGGCACCTCGCGCAGGGTTTGACTCTTCGCCACGTATTGACGGTCTTGATCTGAAGGGAGTACTTCCAAATATCTGGAACATGGTTAAGATTTTTTACGCTACTTTAATATTTTATTATTATAAGTTTTTCAAAAATATGTATGTATGTATGTCTACTGCAATTACTAATTCATTATCAACAATTTTCTCTTCCTTTTTCCAGATAGCGCCACATACGTTGGCAACATTCTCAAGATAAAATCGGTAAAGAAAGAAGATCGTGGCACTTATTATTGCGTCGCCGACAATGGTGTGAGCAAAGGTGATCGCCGCAACATAAATGTGGAAGTCGAATTCGCGCCTGTCATCACTGTGCCACGTCCACGTTTGGGACAAGCGCTCCAATACGATATGGATTTGGAATGTCACATCGAAGCTTATCCACCACCGGCAATTGTCTGGCTGAAGGATGACATTCAGCTCTCGAATAACCAACATTACAGTATCTCACATTTTGCCACCGCCGATGAATATTCCGACTCCACATTGCGTGTAATTACCATCGAGAAACGTCAGTATGGCGATTATGTTTGTAAGGCAGTCAACAAGTTGGGTCAAGCTGAATCGCGTGTCAATCTCTTCGAGACTGTGATTCCAGTGTGCCCACCAGCTTGCGGGCAGGCATATTATGGCGGCGCTGAACACTTGGCGGCCACCACATTTGTGTTATTGGCAATGTTGGGTGCGGCGGTGTTTGCAAGATAAATACAAGGACTATTTAGAAATATGTACGCATTGATACAAACATATGTACATACATATGTATATGTACTTGTAGACACGTGTTCGTAAATGTGTAAGAGAGTTGGCAACAAAAGAAAAGTGACAAACGCCGAGGAAGGGAAGTTATTAAATACAAAAATATGTATATCAAAGGCAAGCTGGAGCAGTTCTGAATCTTAGATGTTTTCCGAATTAAATAAAACGAATCAACGCATACGATTAATAGAAACTCGAATAGAAGATATGACAAAAACAAAAGTAAAATCAACGCATTTAAAACCAAAACAGAAATTAAATAAAAAAAAACATGCATACATAAATAATTACAAGAGTAAATACTTACGTTGATATAAAGGCGATAAAGTACGAAATAAAGCATTCCAGCAGTCAAAAAGTCGCAAAAATTCGCTTAATTCTTTATTTTAGTATTTTATTTTATTTTTTTTACTTTATTGATACACATAGTACATACATATTTACATACATATGTAAGTCATTTGTTGTAAAGTTACAAAACTAACGTCCATTTTAGTTAAGCGCACCGCAAACACTTTTCACACATACATGTGTACATACATATTTATATATTTACCTGCATTCATATCAGATTGCTAGATACATATATGGGCTTATATGTACATATGTAAGTAAGCAGTTCTTACTTTCATAGGAATGGGTAACTCTCTGTAAATCTCTAACATCCATTTACATACATATCTGCTGATGGCACTACTTTATATACATACATACAAATTGTAGAATCTTGTGGATATTTTTTCAGTTGATATCGCCAACCAACCCCGTCCGTAATTCAATTTTCAATTAATTATTTCTTAAGCACCTCAAACATTTAAAAGCTCTCTCTCTACAACATCACAAAATAATATTTTGTATTAAAATTTTATATTAACATCACACTTGGACCGATTTGCGATTGTTTAATTAAGAACACAATCATTACTGTATTTGTGTGACGAATTTCCTTCAAATTAATAGATACTAATTTTCTATTCGTCTCTAAAATTAAAAAAAAAAGAAATGATCATAAATTTAAAATTTATTAGTAATGAAAAAAAAATAATAATGAATTTACTTTAAGTGAAAAAAGTTTGCATCTTGTATTTATACGTATATACATAAATGAAAAAATGCTAAGCGAAATTTCTATAAGATTTTTGTATAATCTAATCTAAATACATACGAGTACATCATTTTACCGCTCTGTAAAACATAAGTTCTGTTATAAGTAAAACGAATAATTTTTATATTAAATACATTTGTGTGTGTAACATTTATGTATGTGACTACGACCCATCTCTTATTGGGTGTAAATAAAAGAAAAGTAAAGAACTTACATTAAATACGATTATCATCTTCAATTATAAAAGAAAAAGAAAAGTGTAATAATAATGTGTGAAAAACCAATAGAATAAAACAGAATTAATTAAAATTATAAATGTATGTATGTATGTTTATTTATGGGTCGAAAAGAAAAACCAGAAAGTATGTCAAAGTTCGGAATTTTCGCATTAAGAAAAATAAACGTTTTATGTTAAGTACATACACTGAGAAAAGTGTTTAGTCTCGATGACTAAATAACTTTAGTTGACAATATTTGGGAACTATTACGAAGGTTTGGGACATCTAGTACTTATCACAATTATGCACATATTGTGCAATATTTAAAAAAAAAAATCAACAAATTTTCGTAAAAGGGTCGAGCTTTTTAATTAGATTTCTTAGACAAATATTAAGCATTCAGTTTTTCCGGCTATTAAATACTTTTAATTTAGTTGTCGAAGCTTAACTCTTATCAGTGCAAACGATTCTGGCCGAGTGCAATAAAGCACGCCAGTCGGTTTTTTTTGGGCCAACTGAAGCCAATTGGTAATGTCAAGTGAATTTAAGTCCTCTGCCTGCCCTTTTCATCACAACGGATGCCTTACCCTTCCTCTGTTACCAACATCGCGATCCGAAAGTCACCGGAGTCGCTGTATTTCAATTGTTGTTAATGCGGGTTCCTATATAAACGAAATCGTCCACTTTTTCGAACTTATAACTGTGTGTGGGTAACAAGACGCAGAACAGAGTTTTAGCCAGTTTTTTTTTTAATTGTACAAAAGTGGTTCAGTTCTGTAGCTCTTCTCCAGCATCAGATCAAAGAAATAACACTAATGGGAGTTGCCCTGTGTGAGGTATAGTTTCAAGGACTTTTGCGTGTGTAAATTTGAGGTCTCTCCACGGCTGGATCGGTCCGAAATTTGTCCAGACATCCAATAGGTGGACGATTTAATATTATTTCCAGAGATTTAGTGCGTGTAGGGGGCAGTGAAACCCTGACGACCAAGGAAGTCGTCCTCTGCACTCGTTCCACCTTAGCTCTGGGCAGTGTTGTTTAGCGCAGGCCACCCCATACGGTAACGCCGTAGAAAAGGATGGGTCTCATCACAGCTGTGTTCATCCAGTGTACTAATGCGGTTTTATTCCCCTTTTTTAGGTCGTCTAAATTTCTAGTAAAATTTTCGGGCATTTTTCCCATGCGTATTACAAAATTGTGGAAAATATTATCGGCTGACGGCGTTAGTTAACCCCATAATTTTTTATTGAGTATTGTAGTGGAATTCGCTGGAGATCTATAATAGCTAGGCAGCTAGCGCCCGTAAAAGAGGTACTAGTGGGGCATTGCTAGTAAAACTGCCGTAGCAAGGGCTGCAATCGGGCTTAGGGAAACTGGATGCCTCAAATACTCAGCGTCTGCACACTCTAAAATTATTGAAAGTATTGATTTCGTTTCTGATTGCTGGATCACTGTGTCTCTAAATGACTCTTAGTGACACTTTCTCTAAACACCATCGATTATAGGATGGTGGGTGCTCTCAAAATTGGTCTGGATGTGCCTGACCTGCCTCTAAGATGCATCCAAATATTTTCTAATTAGACTCATGTATGCATATGGTTACCAGGCCATAGTCACATTGCGGGATTTTGCATGGCTGACAAGTTGACGAGAAACGGTATTCATACCTGAAACGATATCTATAGCAGTTGGGCCTCTTGTCAGTCTGAGGAGTGGTTCACAATGCGGACATATGCATATTGAGGTTGAGTCTGGATGAATAAGACTTTAACCTGTTACAGTATCCATATAGTAATTGAGTCACAGTTACGTGGATGTCTCCAGGTAGCTGAACCTCTTCGTCCACGATATGCGGTTGATACAACGTACTCCGATGGTTGTGCAACGGGCGGATCTCGTCCGTGAGTTCGTAGAGATGCGTTCTTATGTAACTCTGTCGGGTGTCCGTTATTTGCCAAGTTGGTGGTATTTTTGGCAGCGCCCCCTAAATTTTTGGTCTCTGACCTAAACGAAATATAAGACTAAACAAAACTTTTAATCTTGATGTTAAACTGTGCCCCAAGGTGATATATTTCGTATTGAAAACACATGGGATTTTTCTATATTTTATATTTAACACATTTTCTTCTGAACCAGTAGGTATATAGAAATGGGATATATATTCTTATAGGTAATTTAACACTCTACAAAAAGCATATGATTTTTCAATAAATTCGTTCCTTTCAAAGAATAAGCACAGTCTATTTACTTCAAACATAAACACGAACATTAATTTAATAAAATACAAATCACATTTTGCAGCAAACTCCTTCATTTGATGGAAGCACCGACAGTTGCCATGCGATAGTACATAGAAAATTCGGCTTCGTAGTCTGCATATGTTTGATTATTGAAATTTCGTTGTGGTGGAATATATCGACGCAAAGGATTCGAAAGTATAAAATCGTAAAGTTTTAATAATTTTTGTAAAGTTCGATTAGTGTTTATGCTGGTTACATCGATTTTATCCAACATTTCTTCGATTTGTTCACGGTGTTGTTTGATCTTTTGTCTACAGCTTTGTGCGTCGACTAGAATATAAAACAAAAAATGTAAATGCAAATAATCAAATAGCGGCATTTATGTAAGCCTTATAACAATTGGCAGCGCTGCGATGCCTACCCATAATCAAATCAAAATCCAATTTCAAATCAAGCGAATGCTGGGCAATTAAATCCGCCCACTTGATACGATTACGCACTTCCTGCAAAGCCCCTGAAGCGGTCAGCAAACTGCCTGGCGCCAATTGGATTGTAGAGGAGAGCTCACGTGAATCCACGATCAACGGATTGGGTGACAAATGGTAAGCACTGAAAATACATTTATAGGGGTTAAAATCTGTATATTTACTATGTATTAACATTTCGATGCATTTTAAGCGATATCCCACCATTCTTTCGTTACGCAACTAAACTTCTCAAATGGGATTTCGACAAATGTACAAAGCTCGCTGGAGTATGGTGGCAAATTGAAACGACCCTCCGTGTAGTTACTGCTGGTAGCCGCAGGCATAAGTGTGATATCCGCACTTCCCACACTACGTCTTGATGTGCCTGTGATATTTGAAGTGGTTGAGTTAAGTGACAAAATGGTGGAGTCAAAGTCCAACTTCGTGCTGCAAAATACCATGTCTCCACCACCCATTTCAAAGCTATCACCCATGGTGGACATATTATTGTTAGCTTTTAGTTTCGTAGGTAGGAAGTTTGCTTTAATGCCGCTGTTGACATTGGAGGCAACGCTACCGACGGCAGAGGATATTTGCACATCATCGAATAAACGTTTCAACATATTTTTTGAATAAAGAATCTTCTCTTTTATTTGCCCTAATTGCTGCATTTCATATTGAATGTGATTAATGGACGTATTAATGTCGCTATAAACTTGTTTTATGGATCCCAAAATAACCTATCAGAATTTATTAAAAATCAGTAGCAATTAACAGAGAAGCGCAACCTTACCTCATGATTCTCTAATTGTTTTGCTCCATAATCTATGTCTGCTTTGCACTGTTCGATTTGTTGAGCAATAAAATCATTTTGACTTTTTGAAAAATTTCGCAAATTGTACTGAACCAAATAGTCAGATATGATTTCGTTGACATTATCATCAGCATTGGCATTAAATAAATTCACTTTCTTTTGCAATTCGTCCACAAAGGGGTCATAAGCATCGGTGAATCGTTCTTCCAGCGTGATAAGTTCCTTTCGGGCAGACAAAAACTTCACGACCATGCCTAGGAGATCCGCTTTCGTTTGCATCAGTTTAATTTCGAATGACGATAAAGGCTCTTTTGAGCCTACTCCACTTATGGAATGAGTTATGGATTCCTCATTGTTTGATTTATTCATTAAAGACAATAAGTATTGCAGCTGTTCATCTTTCAAACGCATTATAATGTTAAAAAAAATGAAATTTGGAATATTCGAAAAGGTTTTTCGCATTTTAACCCATAAAGCATCCTTTGCCTCCTGAACGGTATTTGCTTTGAATATAAAAAGTAACATTTTTTAATACATATATACATATCGTCGTTTAAAGTACAAAACCGCGTATCGTCATTCTGCAAAACCGCGTAACTGACATCGGCTGCCAAAAATTGGATTTGCTCGCACAAGCTCTTGGCTCAATCCTTATCCATTCGTCCTGAAATATACTAGCCAACAATGTGATTTCTTTATAAAAAAAAGAGAACCATTTTGAATTATGAGTGTTTTTACGCTCTAGAAAATAATTTCTACTTCACATACGCGGTTTTGCATTTTGTTGATACGCGGTTTTGTACTTTGAACGACGATATGTATAACATAATTGATATAGAAATTTATAATTTATTAACTTACGACTGCTCGCCTGATTTAGATAGAAGGTGTAAAAATCATCCAGATCCCGTAAAGCCTGTTTAACCCCATCTAAAGCTATAGTTTCACTTGCGTTTTTTGCTGTCAACCGCGCTGGCATAGTGGCTGTAATACGTTCCTTGTTTTTTTCTTCCTGTTTTATTTGTTTATCCAATGCTAGGGATTTAAATTCTAATAAACTAACCCGTGACTTCAGAGTTTTTTGCTTATGGTGAAGGTTAATGTGTTGGATGTCTGAATAATAAAATAATAAATATACGTTTTATATCTATTTTGCTTTATTTAATGTTACTTTTTGTTTTAATATTGACAGCCAGTGTCTCGTATTCCTTCCTGTATTCATCCAAACGCATTGTTATGTCTTCCTTTTGCTTCATTAATTCATTCATTTTAAGAAAAGTTTGCATTTCTTTAGGTAAAAAGCTTCGAGCGCAATTCTATAAAACAAATATATAAATTCTAAGTGTTGCAACTACAGTATACTAATTTCAAGCATTTCATTACTACAACTGAAGTAATCGGAATGCCAAAAATTTTCGGGATTACAGTTACAGTACAATTACAAATCAAAATAAGCTAAATTTTTTAAAGCCACTCTTTTGTTTCTTAGTTCTCACAAAAGCATAACTCCGCAACTTAGCATGGTAAAATGAATGTCGAACATTGGCCATCTGCAGATTTTTCCCATGTGCGTCATTTTTTTAGAACAAGGTGGAATGCAAAAACTTGATTTGTGGGACCAAGGGTATTGTGGATTTATCGACATCTTAAAAACAAGCGAGGTCAATGAATGTTATTGTGTTTACAGCGGCACTACGAAGCCTGTCATCCTGTCGCTGTCCGGAGAGCAACATTTTGGCATGTTTGTAACTTCGTCTATGCGCGTGCAGTGAAAAACGAGAACGTTGTTGTTGTTGTTGTAGCAGCATACAAATTCCCCAAAGACTTTTTGGGGAGCGTTGCTGGAGTGACAGTCCTTGGCCAGATATAAATCTGGGTCGTTCCGGTTACGTAGAGACGAGAATGTTCGAAGAAGTAGCTGTTTACTTTCGAACCCCGTTTAGATTGACGAACCCAATCAATGGTTGTCAAGGATTTTCCCAACGGGTTGAAATGTTTTAGGAAAAGGATTGTCCTAAATATATAGAAGACAGGAATTATGTTTGAAGTCAATTTATACAATAATAGAAATGTATTTTTATGCACATACCGCTCATTTACTTCAATAGTGCCATAATCCAAAAATATATAAATTTTGAGGTGAGCATGCAGAAATTACCACTACCTCCCTCTTCTCGACACCTGATGGAAGATCGACCTATCTTGGCAGCTAGTTCAAAAACTACCTATCTCAGATAATTTTTCAAAAACACTCTATTTCAGACTTCGATTCAAAAATTCCCTATCTCAACGTATTTTCAATATAATTTCAATTCGGATAGGGCGTTCTTGAAAAGTTGTATGTATGTTTTTCAGTGGCATTTTAAAATAGAACGTTCTTCAACCAAATTCTGAAATTGGGCTCTCTTAAAAAATACACATGTATTAAAATGAATAAAATTTGTTCAAGTAATTATTCTGCAAATATCGCCTGCAGTAATAATAAAGCGATAAAAAAACGACTCGCCTTTTTACGAAAAACTTAAGTTACCCATGTTTTCCTGAAAGTGGCGATTCCCAAACTCCCAGTGTACCACAAATCAATTTTTTCTGTTGGCAATTACCGTCACATTGTTCAAAAAGAATTGACTTACACACATTTATTTTTTAAATTGGGAACGAAAGCAGAGAACGTATATGAATGAGAAGGCGTATTTTCTGTGTGAACTAATTGTCGCCAAAAATTTTGAGTTTCGGTCGAGCAAATATACCACTCGTCGACGAAATGCACCACTTACCGGTACCACCTGATCTTTCAGCTTGTCCAGTTGCTTGATTAATATATTCTCGCGCACCACCTGTACATCCTGTCGCGATCTTACCCGTTTTATTAAATTGCAAAACATATCACGCTGGCGTGACTTATAAATACTAAAATAACAAAACCCAATAATCAAGGATAACTTTGTATTAAGCCCAGCAAACTTACGATTTTAGTGCTTCTTCTGTAGGTATTGCATCTGGTGGGCAGCCCAACTTAGCTGCCCACACCTGAAATATTTCTATATCCTTCTCTAACGGCATTGCCTAGCAAATAAATAATTNGGCTTGTATTTAACGGTTTTATATAAATATTACTAGCATTGCTTTGACTGTCCATTTTTGATCTTTTTAAAGTCTCGTTTGTTGATTGCGCCCAGGAGCCATCGGGCTCCTCAGCAATGTCGTCCATTTCTGTACTCCTCTTCACTACTTAAACGTTTTTATTTCACTGTACTCTTGAAATTAATTGTTTATATGTAAGTTGATTAAAACGAATTAATTTATTTTCCAGAAAATATCAAAACTTCCGTTACAAATTCAACACAAACGAATTCACTCCGAGCGTCTATTCACGATGCGAACAGTTAGGCGGTCGAACGAAGAATCATATTTAATTTTGTCATCGGTCTTTCGTTTTTAGAAATATGGCGCTACGTTTCCTATTTGAATTTTGGCACATGGATCGTTCACAATAGCGAACCAATAACCAAAGATGGCAGAGATGTATCAGTCTTCGATTGTAAAGGTAGAACTTCACCACAACCTACTTTTGTTATAAAGCCCTGTATGCAGCTCTCAAGAAAACGGTCAAGAAAAAATTGCCATTATTTCGTGTGTGTGTCCAAGGAATTTTGACACTGCCCAAATTACAATAACGCAGTGGCAGTGGCAGTTTTTCGAAATCAGCTGTTTTTTTTAGAAAGTGTGGTTTTCAATGAAGCGACTCACAACACAGCAGTGGCAGCTAGCAGGGCTGCTCAGTTTAGCCCAAATTCTAAATTCACTGCCACTGCCTTCATCGCAGCAAACTTCGCATGCTGAATTTGACATAAATGAAACGCAGCCAACATCTGTTGATGTCAGTGAAGCCTAAAAGGCAACAACAAAAATGTAAACAAACAAAAAGGAATGTAAAAAAAAAACCGTCACTGACAACTCCGTATTGTGTTTGCTACGGCAGTGACTGCCAATATTAGCAGTAACAGCTGATTTTAAAAACTGTCACTGCCACTGCCACTGCGCTATTGTATTTTGGGCTATATTTCGAATATCGAAAACGTATTCGCTATGCTTTCGTTCTCGTTCCTTAAAACCTTTCAAAACAAATTGAAAAAATTTTAATTAACATGAGAAATTTAAAAATAATTTTGGAATGCATTATCTGCAAATTATTCATACAAAATAAAAATATTTTCTTGCGTCATAATAAGCGTTCAGCACAAAAATTATGCAAATACTGACGCGATAAATATTGAGCATGTAGCATTCGTGCGTGATCCATCAGTCCATCAGTATGGATCACGATCCAAATATCGTGATAATTACTAACCGTGTGACAGGGCCCTATGCAAAAACACACAGTCTACTCAACTGTCAGTTGCATCCTTTAGCGGAACGTACGCAAAGTATTCATTCTGATAGGCCCGTCAGAATGGATACTTGTACGTCAATAACGGAAAAGTATGCGAAGGAAGTGGCGTACGTACCGTAGAGATACGCCGCAATTAAGGTGTTGCGTCTGCAAACAAAAATCAGCTGTTCCTTATGGCCGTGTACTTGGGGTCTACACAAGTCAATTTTTTAGATACAATGGCTGCATTTCTTTATTCATTCTGAACGTTTGGAATAAACTTTTTTGTTTATTTATTCTTTAGAACGTTCCTGATGATATGTTGACGTATATTTCAAACGCATTCTGTTTATTCCGGCTGTGAAATGGGATTATCCGGAATGTATAAAGAAACGCAGCCAATAGCAAAAGTTTGCAGGGACGTGAACCGGATGAAAAATTTGGTCGTTTCGGTTCAGCGGTTCGAACCGTTGTCGTACTTTTGGACTGTTTCGTCAAAGCGGTTTTTTTGGTTTTTGAACCGGGATTTCGGTTCGGTTCAACGGTTCGAAAAACAAAAAAATAACGCGCAAATTTAAGTGTCAAGTGCAACAACGCGCATGGTTAAAGCATAAAACTTTTCCTTCGCTTTTCGTGACAGATTTGCTTTGACAGGTAAGATGAATTGTATGAAAATGCAGTGCGAAGCGAAAAGATGGCCAACTCCTATCTTTATGCGCGCTTTGACAATCAGCCGGTTTAATATTTATTTTGTTTGGTCCAAATTCGAGTATTCATGCAGAAACACAAAACTCAATTACATAGCTGATAATTTTAAAGCAAAATGTCTAAAATCCACATCAGTTTTGACGAGTAAAAAAGCAGTGCAAAATTGATTTCTTGGCGTTCATTGTGGCATACCTTTTGCGTCTGGCGCTTTGCTGGCAAAGTTATAAATGTCGCGCAAAGCTACAAAGTTTTATCTGGCATCAGCTTTAGGGTCAAGTTAGATGGGCTGCCATTACATTTGATATTGTCACATGGTAAAAAAACATGGTAGGTATTACCATGTTTAACAGAAAGCAAAAAAAAAGTGGGTACATTTATCTATTGAAAATTGGTTGAAACGAACTTTTAAACCTTTATAGAAAGTGGTTCGGTTTTCGGTTCGGACCAAACATATGTGGGAAATTTCGGTTTGGTTAATGGTTCAGTTAATTAATAGAAAAAAGCGGTTTTTCGGTTCAAAACCGGGTCGGTTCAAAACCGGTTCACGTCCCTGAGCAAACCATTCAGCCTTAAGCGAAGCGCACATTGGCGCGATTCTGTCGTTGCGAATCCGCAAGCCCAAAAATTACAACAATGCTACCCATACATTTTAAAGCGCTAGCGCACACTTGCACGATTCCGTCGCTGCGAATTTTTCGAACATTCAATGTTCCTCTTTATTGACGCGTTCGAAACGCGGCTTGCAGGGTTTTGAAGGCGTCAAAGAAGAAGAAGAAAGGTGTCACAGCAATAAAGGCAAAGAAAAAAAAACGTGTAATGTACAAAAACTAATAAAAACATTCGTAATAATGGTATTTTGTACGATTTGGGCACGCCGAGTGCGAAAATACACGAAATAAAGGGAAAATTTAGTGAATTGTACATCGGAAATCGACGCGAAAAAATCGCAAGTGTGCGCACGTTTGCGGATTCGAAGTTAACAGCCGAATTCGCAACGTATTCGCAACGACAGAATCGCGCCAATGTGCGCTTCGCTTTATCATGAGTTCCATTTGCTCCGAACCGGTTCACTTTTCACTTTTGGTTTCCATGGTTTTACTATGGGCGGATGACATATTTTCGGGTGAATTTTTTTTCAGGCGAAACTCAGGATAAGGCAGATTCACTTTTTTTTACTAATATAATGCGTGCGTCAAAAGTTGAGAGTTGGGCGAATTTTATCAGTTGCGGCAGTGCATGCGTTGCCTATGTGGCGTCTTCTATTCAAAATCACATAGTTAACTTGCATATCAGTCAAAAGCATCCCTGTGAGGCAGAATTTCTATCTGGCGGGGCCTTAAGAATGTCGTTCAATTTCGGTTGGTCCCATACAAGTTGTACGTGCATGAGACATTAAATTGGCGGCGTGCGTGAATATTAGGTTGACGTGTTCCCCTTCTCGCCCAAGGAAAAGCGGTTTCAGATGGCGTCAGAAAACGCTCTCCCAACGCTTTTGTTCAGGTATTGCAATTAACAGTGGAAACTTGCGGTCTTCACCTGACGTTTATTACGCAGCATTACGTAAATTACGTTGATAACGCAGCTTTTTTAAGATAATCTTTAGAAGGTGGATACGTAGGGGCACACCAGGCGATTGTTGCTTTCATCTAAAAGTTGCCTGTAAATAATAAGAGAATTTTTTTTTGAATAACCCTGCACTTTGCAATGATCTGGCTACACTATCAAATGCAATAGCAATTTTTGACAATTGCGCGCATTTTTTTTTACAACTGACAGCGACGATTCCTTGAATGGACTACTTTATTTCAAAACTTCAATATACGCAGATGTGGAGTAGCGATTAATAATTATTTTTAACTTGGCATTTATTTAATAAAGATTATTTGCTACGGGAAAGAAATACGTAGCTTTTAGCTAGTGAAAAATGAATAGGATTCAAGTGCTTTTCAATCGCCAGCAGGGCATTGGTAAGTATTGTATGAAGCTAGTAGTTTTGTTTGTGTAGAAAAATTTTAGCGGCTGAAGTGGCGCGACTTGGCTCCAAACTCGAGAAGATTTCGCGGGAAAGCCGGTCGCCAAAAAGTTTTGTTGGTAGATAGGCGAAAGTTAGATAACAGAAGTACACTTTCGAACGATGAGAAATCGGTCATCAAAACGAAAATTGTGCTGTGTAAGCTCTTCTCATATAAAACTAAGTTCTTTTCACGTTCATGCATATGTGTTCTTGGTAATAAAGTTTTCCATTAAATTTCAGCAAATGACTTCACATATGATTTTGCTTTACGACGTCTTTGTGTGGCCAAAGAAGACAGCTGGCGTGGAATATTGCCTTCTAATTATAGTTCAGACTATAATCCAGAACCACCGATATTTGCAGCGAAATTTGCAAACTGTGATAATTTCAGACATATTTTAGCCATTGCTAATGAAGATGGGAAGATAGCGCTACAAGATACCACAAAAAGAAACGAAGAACCCGAAGAGCGAGCACTCAATGCACCACAGTGTCATTACAACGCCGTTTTCGATTTGGAATGGGCGCCTGGGCAGATGAAATTCGTATCTGCTTCTGGTGACCACACGGCTAGCTTATGGCAAGTGGATGAAGGCGGCGAAATACGTAACATACGGTCCTTTGAAGGGCATACGCGTTCCGTAAAGACTGCGGCCTTTCGAAGACATGACCCATCTGTATTTGCCACAGGTGGACGAGATGGCGCGATTATAATTTGGGATACCCGTGCAAACTTAAATGTGGATTTAACACCACGAGCAGATAACTGCATTTATAGCGGACATGTCGGGGGACCGGGGACGCCAATGTCACAAAAAAAGCGTACACGCACACCTAAGATGACGGCTAATGCCACGTCAAGCAGCATTACAGGATTGGCTTTTCAGGTTGTCTATAAAAAAATATATATATATGTTACCTCTGATAACTTGTATATTTCAATAGGATACCAACACTCTTATTTCATGTGGTGCAGGTGATGGCATTATAAAAGTATGGGACTTACGGCGAAATTATACTGCATATAAAAAAGAACCTCATCCTAAATATAGCCTACCTTATGCTGGCACAAGTACATTTAAAGGCTTCACTAATCTTATAGTCGATGAATCGGGTTCACGACTCTTTGCTAACTGCATGGACAATACAATCTACGCCTATAACCTATGCTCATATTCCTCGAAACCTATAGCACGATTCAAAGGCCTCTTAAATAGTACTTTCTATATAAAATCCTGCCTTAGTCCAGACGGAAAGTACTTGCTAAGTGGAAGTAGTGACGAGAAAGCTTATATATGGAACCTTAACTATCCAGATGAACCATTGGTGGCATTGTACGGCCACACAGTGGAGGTAACTTGTGTAGCATGGGGCTCCACACACGATCAGCCCATTGTAACATGTAACGATGACGCAGTTCACAAAATTTGGCGCATTGGCCCGGAGAATATAAACGAAGGTGAATATTTGGAGTTATGTCGAGGGTATGCTAAGTATGAGCGTGAATTCGGAAAAAAGACACATGGGTCAACACATAAGTATAACTTGCGTGATCTGGAGAATACACCCCGATCACTAAAGCGACTAATGGATCAGAACGAACGCACACCTAGCTCAGTTGAAAAGGTGACTATGAAACGCTCTTTTTTGGAGATGCTAGGCGCTGTTGGTGGTGGTGACGATAGTGACACCCAAGATGCGAAACGACAAAAGCCCTTGGAGTCCAGAGGTACATACAATGTTATATTTATATCGATTTTATAATGACATTCATTAATTATAACTTTATAGGTCGTCGATTATTTAGTCCTTCGTCGAATATATCCAATTCGTCGACATCACCACAAATGCGCTGCATTGCTTTACAGCTTAG
>NW_016157113.1:225539-242329 GCF_001687245.7 Rhagoletis zephyria
TGGCAACTCTAGAACATTCTGAAGTTTATCGCTCATTCTCTTTCTCTCGCTGTTCGCAGTGTTCATCCAACTTGACGTTTCTCTTTGTGGAACATTCTACGTCATTCCTCGAACATTCTGCCTATTTCTCGTTGTTCGCTTTGTGTTGCCGCAGTATTCGCCACAATAATTATAACAAAATAAACTCCATACAANGTTTTTTTTTTTTATAATTAATAGACTTATTTTTAGTTTGTATGACATAATTTTAAGTGTAACTGAAGGACTTTTCTAAATGAAATAGAAAATTGCTTAGGCATATATGAGAAATAAATTGGAAGCCCGTTTTCGCAAAGCGTTAAAATTTTTGATTTTTTAACTTGCCTTAGATCTGTACAAAATATGGTTATTTTTTGCTAACACAATTTTTATGTGGAAGATTTCTATATACTTTTTACTATTAAAAAATGGTTATTTTAGGATTTTTCCTTTTGTTTTGAATGATATTCCCCCAAGCAGTTTTAAGGAATGTTGCTGAAGTGGCAGTCCTTGAAGTTGGGTCGTTCCGGTTAATCATGATATGTACATGGCTTGTTCGGGGCACGTAATAAAAGTTGCAATATTGAAAATTTACATCACTGCTGCAAGTGCTCAACTGATAAAACGTAGTTGGAAATTCACAACGAACGTGATACTTCAATGATTCGCGCAATACTCTGGTTGTGAACCGCGTCTAAAACCCCTCTTCCTATGGTGCAAACCAGTCGAAACTACCCGTTTCCTGTGTATACCGTTAGATGAGCTTGACAATACTTAGTGGATTCACTGATCTACAACCCTGTTATGAATTTCCATACGATAGACGATATTATTCTTTTAATATGCCCCACAGATGCATTAATTTGAATGTCTGTGGCTTTTGTTCACTTTTTATCACAAATCAGCCACGCTAATTACATACATATATGATTTGCTACGACAAACATCCGTTCGTAATAGGCGATAACAGAATGCAAGTGTTTATCGTGCATCATGCATCGTACGAATTTATAATAGGGGTGTTGGTCATGACTTAGTAAGATGCTACAACATGCGACGATTTTCAAATGAAATGCGATAAGACGGTATGTAATCTTTAAATGCATCTTGAATGCGGCATCTGGTAAGGCTACTCAACTTGTTCCCATTTTATATATTGGTTTATATGTACATGCCGCACGGCCGCATTTAAATATGCCTATAATCAACCTGAAATGAACAATGGAATATCAATTTTTTTCAATTGGGTCTACTAGAACATTCCTACCTCTCATCATTGGTCTAACGATTTAGAGCAGCCACATTCGAAATATGCGTACATATATCCCTGTGTTCAGAAATGTAACAACCCAAAGCATTAGTTCTTATTTCTAAACTACAACTCATGGAAATGTCCAATATATGCAACCGAACTTGAAGGACGAATTGAAACTTAAGTTGCGCAAAGGCATTTCTATCAATTACAGTTTTGGTTTGAGGCTTATCTGAACGCAACCCATACTTGCATATCTCGCCGGAGAATATATTTTTAGATCTTGTAATCACCTTCACCTCATTAATGGTCATCGGAGTTGAACTACCACCTATTCAGCTGCTTCGCATGTAAAGGCTCCCCGGCATGACACCAACCAACTCTTCACATGCCCCAAACACATATGGAACTAACAGCTCTCCTGAGGGTGCGAAGCCGTCGAAACACATCTCCTCCCATGATTGAAAGAGTAGGTGATCTTGCTAGGCAGTACTAAATAGCCGCTACAATAACAAGGAACCACCAAATTGCATTTTGAATTGTAAATAGAAACAAAATGATAGCAAAATAATGGTAAATTATTAAAATATTGGAAAAGAGCAAAATAACGAGGAACCTTAACTTAATATAAAAACGCAGCTTCCAAAATTACATATATGGGAATAAAAAATGTCATCATTAGCAAAAAATTCATTTTTATTTTCATAAAATAAGAAAAGATTAAATTACATATGTAAGTAATTCCATTTTTAATATTAAGAACTTAAATGTTGAAATTCAATAAATGTTTATCCGTACGAGTGCATACGTAAAAAAAATAAAATGCAATTCAATGCGAATAAATGAACGTACAATTTTGGATTTGAACTTATCTATAAACATTGGTAATTTAAGAAATTATCCCATATAGCATCAAATATATAAAATCTATATCTATATAAAAAAAATTACCTCAATATAAACATTTTAAAGGAAATAGAGTTGCTTTTCTAATGCGTTGTTCGGCAAACGATGAAGACTTTCAGCAACGAGGAATGCAAGTTTGTGTGCATATTGGCACACTGCAGGCACCCGACAGGTACCACTCCAATTGTAATACAAATGGGTCATTTTGTAAGTCAACATTTGTATTTTGTCGGCATCCAGTCCCATGGTGTCATATATCACATTGTAACTTGTAGGCGAAACAGTGCCCTGGTTTACAGATTGCGAAACTAAAAAGAAGTCGTAACGTTCAGGCAAAGTGATAATATCGTCAACCACAGTGCCGGGCGGCGGATTTCTGCCATTAATAAAGTAGCGAGTATTAATGCGCTTCGAAACGACTATAAAAGCCATGGGACAGGGCCCAGGTTCGCCGGCGTTTTTGTATATCTCATCCAATTTTTCTTTCAAAAACTTAACTTCTGTGTGGAAAACTTGATGTAGTTGTCCATCGCCGACTCCGTCACGATAGAAAAGGATTTTCTTTGGTAACATACCATGCTCATTTCGATATGCTTTGAGAGCATAAGTCATATTCATGCCTATTTCGTTCGAAAGCTCCTGGCCCTTCATATGTTGCGAAACCGCAGAGAAGTAATGCGGTTTTGATTTCAAGTCCATTGTGGCTACCAATGCTCCATACGATTTATTTTTTTCTTTTGCTGAATGGCAAACATCAAAACCAACTGTCATGAGACCAGATATTGGAATATCGGTCAGCCAGGGTGCTCCCATGAGTTTTGCGTTCATCTGGATCACAACTTTAGTGGCCACAGACATCAAACCGGATGCTTTGTCTCCACGAGGGGCAATCGTGCGCAGTGTTACGACTTGAGAGGGTACTGGACGGTCAACGCAACACTTCTTTTTGATGCAACTGTATTTCTCTTCATGAGCGCTTACCAGAACCACCATCAATAGCTGAGGATCTTCAGCAGCAACAGTGTTGATGGCTTGTGAATATGTACCAGCGCGATCGTCGTTCATTTGTTGATACCGAGGCTCTGCAATACCCATTTGCATACCATTGGCTGCTCTTATGCACATCTGCACAAAGTTTTGAACTTCTCGCAAATTGCGACCTGGTGCTATAACATACCACCTTTTCATGTCAACGTTTTTGTACATAGCGTTATTTCTGAACTCCCGGGTCCAGTCGGCGTAATCGTTGCACTCATAGCGTTTATTATTTCCAAACACAATTTTGCAGCTCGGTATGATTCGTCCAGGTACTTCGACGAGGTTTGTGTCCAGTCGCATACTCCAAGAATTTAAGAGTTCCACACTTTCGGGTGCCTGGTTCAAACGCCTATTGAATACCTTCAGTCGCTCAATACGTCTTTCGGGTGCCAAGCGGGTGAATTCACTCATGGCTCTCATCAATCTAAAGTTACTTCTCATAGCGTTTGTAAGGCCGGTTGAACGCGATAGTTCCGGAATCAGCATTATGAATTCATTCTGGCCACCACGTATATTACGTTCAGTTGGGCGAGAGACCAAAAGGGGTTGTTTTGCGTCCTTCAAATGAATGTTGTATCTCTTTTTATAGTACTCCATGTATGAAATTTCGCCGTCTTTGGTTGAAAATTTGGACATTGGTGACGAGTTGAAATCTACATCATCAACTCGATAAGTTTTATTATTGTAGTCCGTGAGCACGATGGTTCCCACGACTTCTCGTTTAAAAACATTTTGGTAATCGGGCTTATCGAAGCATTCCTGCAAAATTTTATACACTGTATCAGTGCGCATGACCTTATGTGCAATCTCAGCACATAAAAGGATGTCGTTCTCATGCTGACGTATAGAAGTCTGATATCCTGGCCATAGTTCGAGACAATAGCTGTCTAGGGAATGCTTTGCTTTCGGGTCAAAGAAACTTCGTCCAACAAGTTGTAAATTTAAACCTTCCATAGCGCGACGTAAAATAAGATTTAGCACCTGCAGCTGTTGTGCATCAGTCACTTCCAACTGCCCGACGTGCTTGATTTTTATTTGAATAGTTTCCCCTTCGCGGTTTTTAGTCAAGAGTTCTATTTGTTTGTTTTCCAAGTACTTAGCGCAAAACAAAACAGTGCCATCGAATATGTATCCGCCAAAAAGATCTTTATGATGATACAAATAAGCACGTCTTAAACGCACCATGTCTATATCGGGAGCAAAATCCACGCGATATTGGTGAATAGACCACTGTGGTTTTTTTAACACGCGAAAGTAGTTGGTTTGAATTACCACTTTCTTACCAGTTTTTCCAGATTTGTTTTCACAGGTAGCTGGACGCGATGCTATTACTTCAGTTAAAACACGCTTTCCTCGCACTGCTCCACGAGTGTCTTCCCTTACAACCGGTGCTTCTCCTACTGGAATTTCCCTATGCGTTGTTGCTCGTCCTTGCATAACTGGTGCAGCGGCACGTTGTTGAATTGGTGCAGTACTACAGCTTGGCTGTTGCGGTACAGTGGAACCTCGGGCTACAGCTGAACCACGAGATGCAGGCAAAGGTTGCCCCCAAGCAGACGTAGTGGGAGCTGTGGTAGGGTAACCTCTTGGCGGACCCGGTGCCCGCAAAGGTTCACCCTGCTGACCTGGTGCCCTAGAAGTTTCACCCTGTTGACCAACTCTTCTGTTTCGAGCATCGCCACGAGGCTGTTGAGGATTAGTGGCCCGGCCGCGCCCTCTTGAGCGCCCAGCGCTAGTTAGCTTATCCATTTTTCACAAAATTGATCTAATACGTCGCGAACAAAGAAGGGAAATAAAACCCGCTTGCAAGCCAACGCACGCCAACAGGCTGTAGGTTATTAGAGTTGCCATGTTTGGTATAGTGTCATGTGAATTTAGGAGGAATTTTGACTTTTTGAATTGTTTAAATTGTTTGATATTAATTGTAGATTTTTTAATTAAGTTTTTGCGAAGAAATATTCGAAATGTGAAAATGATTAATTATATGGTGTTAACATTCAAAATTTCAATATTATAAATTCACATATCCATTTCTATCAACTATTACTAGGAATAGTTCAACGTGATTTCCTTTAGTAAATTATCTCTTATTCAGCTTTATACAAAACATTTTAGTATTTTGGTTACATTTTCGTTGGTTGACGGCAAATTCGTAATATTCATATATGAAAACATTGTTGTTTGGCATCCCTTTTAATTTCAAGATGGCAACCGAATTTCGAAAAAGGTTCATCCTATGTACAGTTTGGTTTCTAATCAGATGAAACCATCGTGCAAGCATGCACAATGTATGAAACAGTTATATGATCACGTTACATACAAACTAAATAAATACACTTATTTATGTCAGTGTTGCCAGAAGCTTCAGTTAACTTCAAAATGAAGAAATATTCATAAATAAGCAGAAAATTTTCACATGAAGATAATGTTACGATTATCCTCGAAACCTTGAGGGATTTCCCAAATATACTCGGGCTCGTATCGCTGGATTGTTAAATAAATGCTAACGATGACCGAATTGTAGTACAATTAACTTTATTGTACAACAAACAATTTTACAATACTTGCTAATACAGTAAAAATACTACAATACTTGTTAAGGCAATTACAACGCTTTACTGAACTTGTTACACACAATTAAACTTATAGCTTGCTTATTCGCAATTCGCTTCTCTGCTCACTTTACTTGTAGCTTGCTGACTTGCAACTGTCTCCACTCCGCTGTGTCGTGGCTCTTATATACCTGCGCTCACACTTATGGCAACTCTAGAACGTTCTGAAGTTTATCGCTCATTCTCTTTTTCTCGCTGTTCGCAGTGTTCATCCAACTTGACGTTTCTCTTTGTGGAACATTCTACGTCATTCCTCGAACATTCTGCCTATTTCTCGTTGTTCGCTTTGTGTTGCCGCAGTATTCGCCACAATAATTATAACAAAATAAACTCCATACAAAAAGTCTTCAAAGTGAAGATATCTGGCAGCACTTGCAGATTTTTTTTTTTGATAGTTGGCAACAAATTTTTGTTTTTGGGCAGGTACCAATTGATAGAGGAAATTTTGACGGATTAAAGTAAAAATTTGGCATTTCTCGTGGTGAATACGAACGTCCGAATTTTTTCTAGCTAACTGCCCGTCTCCACAGGATAAAGTTTATATCTTGATACATATGTCAGAATATAATTTACCAATGGAGACCGCTCATTGCTCTTCGAGAGCAATATATATCAGAGCTTATATCTTGCCATCTATTGCCGGCAATTTGGTAGTTTGACAGCTACATTTTCATTTGCACGAAAACTTCGGGGCTGCAACATCATTATTATTTTAATATAAAAGCAAAAATTGAGCTGTTTCCTGTTAAAATATTTGTAATTAGGTATTTGGTTGTAAAATAGCCTATTTTTTCAATTTTTTAAGCGATTAAATACGACAAAAATACGTTTTTGAAGCTATCATACAAATGCTTAATCAAGATATAAAAAAGCCCACACAAATATTGCCGCATATATAACTTATATCTAGCGACCAAAATGACAGCTGGGCAGCAATAAATTTTATCCTGTGGAGACGGCCAGTAACAATAACCCATTACGGTCCGTCTCCACTGCAAAGTTTTTTCTTTCCCACTAATTTGTCTATAGTAAATTTTATCAGAAATCGCGAAATTTGTGCGTGAGCATTTTTATTTATCTTGATTAAAGCATTTGTAAAACTAGAAATTTTGCTAAGTACATAATAACCAGGGAACGGATTTTTAGGACCTAAAACCTATAAAAAAGGCACAATAAAGTAACGAAATAGGCTTGAAAAGGCAAAATAAAATAGCGAAAAAGGCATGAAAAGGCATTGCAAAAAAAGCAAAATAAGGCACTAAAAAAATACAGAAAATACGAAGAACAATAAAAAAATACATTTATTTTAGAAATGTTTATATTACAAGTAAAAAGAGAAAAACTATGAACTAGTTTCATTATAAGAAAAATTCGTACTTTGAATCTTTGACTATTTTATCCTTTCGAGTTTCTAACTCATAAAACTTTAATATGTATAGTTGTAGTAACATTGGACCACAAGATGCATTTTGAAGTCTTCTGGCAGCATTTTCATTCGATTTTCGAGAAGAAAAGCCTTGAATCACGGCGCGTAAGCAAAAACAGCCTATTACGCGTTATGGGCTGTTTTTGCTTACGCGTAAAAGCACATTTAGCGCATTTAGCTCTAAATGCTACTGTAAATGTACATTTATCCATACAAAATTCGTCACCTAAATGCAACTAAATGCAACTACATTTTTGCATTTAGAATCTAAATGCTAAAAGCAACCCTGTGATCTTCCAAAATTTCCACGATTCGAACATGGTTTAATGAGAAGAAGTGGCAACATTGCNTTGCATTAAGAATCTAAATGCTAAAAGCAACCCTGTGATCTTCCAAAATTTCCACGATTCGAACATGGTTTAAAGAGAAAAAGTGGCAACATTGCTTTTTCGAGTATACAGTTGCTAGCTGCGTTTCAGTGATCGCCGATCGAGATTTCTTTTATTTTGCATTACATATTTGGATAAAGAAAAGTTAAGCAAATTCAACATCGATTTGATGCTGATAGAAATCTGGATCAATTTGTGATCAACTCTGTTTGGTTTGTTTCCTAATTAAGTGAGGAAATTTTAATTGAATGCACCGACAAATGAATATATACACAAACAAATGTTCGGTAATGGTCAAAACAATTCAAGTTTTTGTATTGAATTTTTGGTTTAAAATTTATTTTTTCCTTTTCAGTAGGGTTTTTGCACATTATCTTCTGAGTGAGAATTGATCGTAATATATACGCATCTAAATAAGAGACTGGCTGTTTGTCAAAAGCATACGATTTCGAACTCGCGTAAATGTACATTTGCTAAATGCTATAGCTTAGTATCCAGCTCTTAAGAAAACGGTCAAGAAAAAATTGCCATTATTTCGCGTGTGTGTCCAAGGAATTTTGACATTTTTTATACCTCACAGCCTGTTGCCTCACTCTTTCCTCAAGAAATAATGGAACGGGCATATATTTCTGTTGCAAGCCTGGGTTGCCTTGTGCTCTTTTTTCACAAAAAACTTTAGAAAACCGTAGTAGAAAGCGTACTAAATTTCTGAAGAACTGCGTACTGCCTTAAGGAAATTTGACTCAAGAAAATTTCTTAGCCATTTCTTGTACGTCATTTTATATGGAGTTTTTGCTTTTCTTAAGAGCTGGATACTAAGCTTATAGCATGAACGCTCTTCGAAAACATATGTTCGAATGTGCTAAATGTTGCGCGGCGCTCAATTTAAATATGGATCGTTTGAAACTTTCATATTATCAGGAATAAGGGCGTTTACCTCGCCCTTTATAATTTTATCCACACCCCTTGTTGTCTCCAAGCCTTCGTTAGCTGAGAAAACGGCTTTGAACTTTTTCAACACCAATTTGGCAAAGAGGTCCCTGCGCTTCTATAAGCCGCATGAGCATGCGTATATTTTTTAATCTTAAAAAAAAATTGTAAATGCTATAATCACTTTTTTAAAGGTAGAAAAGGCAAATATCTTAAAAAAGGCAAATATCTTAAAACAGGCAAAAAAAGGCAACATCAAATGTGTATATATGGAATCAGGGAAAGCTAAATCGTGGACATTCTTAATCGAATATACTCTATCTCTTTAGCAAAAAAAAAGGCAATTTCCATAAAATCCGTTCCCTGATAATAACAAACAATTTAATTTTTTTTTGTGCTTTTACATAAAAGTATCAACAATGTTGCCGCCACGAAGTTTTCGCGCAAATATTATTCGGCTATTTTTTATTGCAATGAGTAACACTTTACAAACATATTTAAATTTGCTTATTTTTAATATGGTTTTTCCCTTGGACTTGCGGTGATCTCAGTGCGGCACTTTGCGCTGTTGTTCTAAAGAGAGTTCTGCCCACCCCAAATAACAATACAAAATGGCACAAATGCAACAATCCACTGGTGATATTCGTGCTTGGATATGTATTCCAGCAGAGTTCAATTAAACCAAGCAATAGAAATCGTATGCCCAAACTGTAATCGGTTGACCATGTGAGGTATGGCAATGAATGAAAGTACCATACGTAGAATTGGTAGTGTAAAGAACGAGCGCAAATTAAGCCAATAAAATTACATAAGAAGAATGGCAAGATGGCGAGTTGCGTACACTTTTCGAAGTGTATAGATACATTTTGTTCATCCGCCGGAAGCACATCTTGATGCTGCTTGGGACCTTTTAGTCCAGTACTTCTTTGCAAGCCTTTTTCAAATGACTTTAAAAAGGCTTGTTGATCGGGTGTAAGTCTCTCTTCCGCTTCCTCCAACTTTACTTCTTTAGTTTTATTGTGTTTTTTGCTGTTTTGTAGTTTTATTTCCAGATTTTTACGCTGTATTTGGGGTTGTAATTGATCTTGTAGAGCTCGCAGTCGGACATAATTTTTAAAAAATGTATATGCTGGCTTTGCAAATAATAGAAGAAGCAGAAGATGTGCCAATAGCAGAGAAATGTGAAAAATGTTATTTTCAAATAATTCGCGTGGCAGGAATCTGTAGTTAACGGTCCATTTGTGTTCAAAAACCCGTCCAAAATTGAAACTTCCTTTTATATATTCCAGAGGATATGTAATTAGAAAAGGTGCTCCCAGAAGTAACTGCAAACAGCCGCAAATTGCTAAATGTAAAATAGTTTGAAAGTAACCCAGATTGACCAAGTAGAAGAGCAGTAAAGCAGGAGCAAACAGTAAGATATTCATCTTTATGCCCACCGCCAAACTAAAGAATATACTCCCAAGAGTCCATCGACGATCCAGGAACAAATTTAGGGCAGCATATAAAAATAATATTGCAACTGGATCATTGAAGAGCCGTAGAACGTATATGGAGTGTATACGGTACGAGGTAAAGGCACTTAACACCAGCACGTAGGGCGGGACTTTACGGCTTTTGGTGTACAAGCGAAGCACAAACCACATTTGTAAAAGGTATATACAGACGAATATGTATTGAGCCAAGCGTATATTTTGTCCATGCGATGTTATATAGTAGAATGCCGCATATATATAGACAAAAGCTGCAGGATATACTAGGGGTCCAGTGTCACCTACAAAAAAAAAAATATATATATATACATACATATAATTTGTTTGAGTTTCCATTCAAAAATTTTTAAGCAAGTTATTAAATTTTTGTGTGAAATATTCAATTCGGTCTATTTAAAACCATGATAAAAATATAGTTATATGTTTTTATCATGTTTAAAACAATAAAATCAAAATTAGCAAGCAAAAATAAATAAGTTTAAAGCTTATTGGTGTCACTCTGTGTCAAATATTTCAATTTACATTACCGTGAACGGTCACTCAGCTGTGAATTGCTAATGATGAAAAAGAAGCAGGTCTTGTAAAGCATGGCCGTCGCTATTACCGCATAGGAATGTTCCTTTCCGAAGAAGTTATTGTGAAAATGATTTCGTCAGCTAAGACAATTAATCTACGTACAGTGCGTCAGCTTTCAAATCGCGTTATCAATTGTTATTCTGCCGAACGTTTGGCGGTGCAATCAATATCACAAAGACGTTTCTTCGCCGGCTGGAATGGACGTTGTAAAACATTGCCGAGTTTGCTGCTGACAAAAACGCCAAGGCAGCAGCAGCGGTTTGGTATACATCTAACCAATGTTTTGGACGCCAAAGACTATTATCAGATTTTGGGCGTAGCTAAAAACGCTAGTGCTAAAGACATTAAAAAGGCGTATTATCAGCTCGCTAAAAAGTATCACCCGGATACCAACAAGAATGATCCAGATTCGGGCAAAAAGTTTCAAGAAGTTTCTGAAGCCTACGAAGTTCTGAGCGATGATACTAAGAGACGAGAATATGATACATATGGCCAAACATCTGAGAACATCGGACGTGCTGGGGGCTTCGGGGGGCAGGGTCCACAAGGATTTTCTCAAAGTTGGCAATTTCGATCAACAATAGATCCGGAAGAGCTGTTCCGTAAAATATTTGGAGAAGCAAACTTTCGGTCTAATAGTTTTGACGACTTCGCCGATTCAAAATTTGGTTTCGGTGCTGCACAAGAGATTGTCATGGATTTGACTTTTGCACAAGCAGCAAGAGGCGTTAATAAGGACGTCAACGTAAACGTTGTCGATACATGTATGAAATGCAATGGATCGAAATGTGAGCCTGGCACTAAACCCGGACGCTGCCAGTACTGTAATGGTACAGGCATGGAAACTATTTCTACCGGCCCTTTCGTTATGCGTTCTACTTGCCGTTATTGCCAAGGCACACGACAATACATAAAATATCCTTGTACTGAGTGTGAAGGCAAGGGTCAAACGGTGCAGCGCAAGAAAGTTACCGTACCTGTGCCGGCAGGTATTGAGAACGGACAGACAGTACGAATGCAGGTTGGGCGTAAAGAACTTTTTGTAACCTTCCGCGTTGAACCGAGCAAATATTTCAAACGAGAGGGAGCTGATGTACATACTGAGGCTTCGATTTCAATATCACAGGCAGTATTTGGTGGTACTGTACGCGTACAAGGTGTATACGAGGATCAGTGGATCAATATACCACCAGGTACGTCTTCACATCACAAAGTATTCCTACGTGGAAAGGGTTTAAAACGTGTAAATGCGCATGGACATGGCGATCACTACATTAATATTAAAATCGAAGCACCAAAAAATCTTACATCCGAACAAAAGGCATTGCTGGAAGCGTATGCAGAATTGGAAACAGACACACCGGGACAGATTAATGGTATTACCAGACGAAAAGATGGCACCAAAAAGGCTACGTAATTACACTTAAAACAATTTTTTGTAGTTATTTACCAAATATTTTTTGTTACAGAACAGCGGACACCCCGAAAACGTTCCTATCGAAAATTAAATCGCTCTTTAACAGAGAGTCCAGTTAATATTAAAAATTTTCAGTGTGGGTATGGGTAGGACTTGATGATCACTCCGTTATATTAGGAACGACTTGGTCGACCAAACAAGTGTTTGCTTTAATTGTTTTAGTTAGTATAATAGACGATGGTAACGAAATAAAATATAAATTACTATATATACTAGTTGTAACGAAAAAAGGTCTTCTATTTAAAATAACAAATACAATGAAGTTGATATTAACGACAATGTATATTGATCTAACAGGAGCCTGATTCGTGCTGCTGAGATGGATTGGAGTAACACATTGATTAGTGGGTCAATTATGGATGGCAACGCAACCCCAGTTGAGTTACCGATGGGCAACGCCACTGAAATGAAAATGTATATTAGGCATAGCAACTAGATAAGTTCTATAAAGTTGATAATAAAATTTTGAAGAACCTGCAACTAAGACTTGACTGTAAATGAGCTGAAGAAACAGTTGAAACAGGTTAAAAATAAATAAATAATTTCAATCAAAATTTCCGTGGCAACACAAATATGCAGTTGCCAATATAGAAACTCAGTTGCAAGCTTTCATTGGCCATCTGTAATACCGTTTCAGGCACTGGCCACCCAACTGAAGTTCGGTTGCCATCCGTAATCGACCCATAAGGAACCGGGTTTGAAGTTATCATTGAGATAACTAGCAGTATTTAGGTATGTACATATACTGAAATCATAGTAACACTCCTCTTCCTTTATCTTTTATATCTGACATCGCCACTAGCTGGATTGACACCCCGTCTCTGCTTGAGATGTTGCAGTTCTGTGGGCCGTATAGAAATAAAAAATAGGCAATTCTTAAAAATTCAGAGCTTTTATTCGATTTATTCAAACATAATTGAAATAAAAGGTCTGAAATTTTAAGAAAAAGTACTTGCTTAAACTTTATTCATACGGTCCATTGTTCCGAGTAGAAATCTCCGTCGGTTTGAGATATTTCGAGTCAGCTTTAACAAAACATTTTTTAATTTATTTTGTATGTATGTATGCAGATCATACAAGAAAAAATAAATAAATATGAACATACATGTGCATCTCAGCGGAAGCAGTGCATCCATATCGAACAAATATTGGCCCTTAGCTGAATGTCCTCAATTGTTATTGCGTAACTTTATTGTATATATAAACGTTTTTTGAATGCCTAGTAGTTGTTACTCATTGAAGTGAATCAATCAATGGAGTCAGACTTGAGACTTCCTTTTTTTTGGAAATCAGAAGCGCTCATAACCCTACTCGACTTATATTGGCACCATAAATGTTCATATTTAACGAGGTCTCTTTAGATTAAAAATAGAATGCTAACATGCTGCCATTATCTCTTAAGGAAAATTGTTAATATAAAAACTAACCTTTGAGTTGCGCATAGTTTAAGGTTCCATTTAGAAATCCCTCGCATTCCTGCATGTAAGCTATCCAATCTATTTCTGTATAAGGTACGCGCCATATTACTAAGACGTTTATTAGTAGCTCCGCCAGCAAGATTATTATCGTGACCACTGGCAAAGCCGCTGCATCAAATATCAAATACTTTACGTACTCGAAATTCAAATACTTTTTGAACAATTGTTTAACATTAGTTCGATTGTTTACATTTCTATTATAACCCGATGGGTGGCTTTTAAGTTTCTGTGGCGGCATTTGCTCCAGCCCATTTACAACACAAACTTCCTATCGCGATTGCCTTGTTATCTTCTGCTTGCTTTTTTTGTTCAATACGTGTCGTCTCGATCAGCTTCTCTACGTCAAAGCGAACAAAACAAAACCAATGAAACTCAACAGTTGCTCAATAGTAAAAAATAGTAAAATGTTTTGTAATCTATTAGGAAAGTTTTCTGCGTAAATGTCCCATTATCACAGTATAGACAGTAACCAACCTTTTTGGGTTGTTGTTGTAGTAATCGTTGTTGTTGTAGTTATATTCACTCCTGAGGAAGGCACTGGGTTGTGTGCTGCTATTTAATGGCCTTCCTCAGATTTTTTCTTAGATTTCAGGGTTGTGTGCTATATTATTATTAGATAAATAAATTTAAGTATTTGTCAAATCGTGATTTTATTAAAAGAAAATTATAAATGGTGTTGAAAAACCAGACAAACGCTCGTGCGAAAGCTCTATTTTTGTGTATTGTTAAAATTTATACATGGCGTACTTATTCTTTTGTGGACTTTATGTTACTTGAGAATTTAGACAACGTGCGAGCTGGCAGGTTCTGTTATCAATATAATTAACACAAGCTTTTCCGAGTGGTTGCCTTTCAATAAAAAGAATAAACAAATATTCGCAAATAAATTGGATTTATTTTATAACTGACAACTAACCTACGCTTTTTGTTCTTTTCTCCATTTTAATTTTGACTCCTTATTACCGCCAACAACTTTATGTGTATACATATTTACAAGCTGTCAAAATTTTGCGTAGTCCCACGAGCTAGGTAAAAACTATGGCATTCGTATTCACAACGAGAAATCTCAAAATTTTTGTTTGGTCTTTCCAAATTTTCTCTTTTTAATCAGTTGGCAAAGGCCCTCAGTGGCAGCGCTCCGAGCGTTGAGATAGTAATTTCATGTCAATTAGTAGAAAAGTTCCATGTTGAAAAAACTTTTTATTATGGCGAGAAAATTTTTCATTTCTGCTGTGCCAATTCGTAACTTTTTACTGCTGGAAATCTTTGACAGTTGCTCTGGTTCAGAAGAAGTTGAGCAATTAAAGTCAGAAATTATACAAAAAATTTACTGACATTTATTCTTCTAGAACTAAAAGCCTTGCATTTATTAGACGCCTTAGTAATAAAATTAGAACAAAAAAATTCTTCAAAACCATCAGGCAGGGTTGAAAATTTTCATTCACCTCATAGTTAACAAAAATTTACAATCCGTAGTACTTTTCTATCAATTCTCAAATGCGTTTAATTTAAATCGTTTAGAAAATGCGTCATTTATGTATAACATTTTATGTGGAATTATTCAATAAATTTCGTTTTACACTATACTTTTTGAAACTATTTGGAGTTAATTATTTTTTGTTTCTAAAAAGCAACCCTGCGTGCTTGGAAGGCGTGTGTACCAATAATTTCATCCCTAGCATATTCATCCCCGAGGAAGGCAGTCGCCAAATTCACCGAAGGTTGTTTACTGGTTATATTGTGCCCATTATCTATTTAATCTCGTTTTCATATATCTACTAAATTAATTAAGAATAATTTTCAGTCAAGAAATGCCCAATATTGAGGGATTATTGAGGTTGTGTTGTTCTCAGTGTTGCCACAAACATTTTTTTTTCCTACCAAAGTTACCTACAAAGACCCATGCTGCAATAATACAAGGTGGTATCAGTTGTGACAGGTCGAGTTGACACTGCCTTAGCTCAGTAGAATAAGAAGAAAAACGGGATGAAATTAATCCCCATTTGGGGGATAAATATAAAATTTCATAATTTCTCCTAAACAAAATTTGCTTTTTATAGTATATTCGTAATGAAATGAAATAAGATAAAATAAAATACCTTTTTGAGAAAACAAAATGTGTATACTGAGAAAAAATAAAAAAATGAAACTATATTATTAGGCAAAGTGTTTTCCCTGCATTTACGCGTCTTCACTGCAGAGGTCGCCCTCGTTGTTATTCGATTAACCCTCTACCACATACGAAGCCAAATATGGTGTTACTCTGGAACATTTTTCGCACTCAAAGCTGGCTTAACATGAGATGATTTTTTGACAGGAGATAATCGAATGAAAAAGTTGACTTGCTGTCTCCTTTGAGACAAGCGATTTTTCAATAACCATTTACACGACCGATTTTTCTTGAGCAATGTGGAATCTAGAAAATTGGAACTACTGTTGGATTACGGCATCACTGGCCATCTTCACTTTCCCATTTCCTACGGAATCAGGCAGCTATCAACTTAAAACTGTTTCTTTGCGCACCGTATGACATTGTGATCTAGCTTACCACTGCCATTTGCTTCTTCCAAATTCGTAAGTCGTTCCTCAAAGCTTTTATTACCCAATACGATGACATCGTCCAGATACACAAAACATGTTTTCCAATGCAATCCCTAAAGAACATGGTCCAAGGGTCTTTGAAAAGTGGCAGGAGCGTTGCATAATCCAAATGGCATCACCGTGATTTGAAACAAACCATCTCCAACGTTGAAAGCTGCCCTTTCCTTGCCCTCTTCACTGTGTTGAGGATCACTTCGTGCCGAGTATCAGCGAGTTTGTGTAGTGGATAGATGGTCTTTTTCGTTACGTCACTTAGTTTCCGTAATTTCACGCAGAACCGCATTCGACCACTCCAACTATGTTCTTCACAAGTACTACCGGCGAACTCCATGGACTCGCTGATAGTCCAGTCATACCACTCTTGCTCATTTCATTCATAATTTGGTTTACAGCTTCACGTTTGTCAAGTGGAACACTCCGAGGAGCTTGACGGAGCACCTTATCAACTCCGCGCCGCCGTACTTGAATAGCTCGGTGGAAGGCTTTCAGCTCCAGCAGCTTTGTTGTTTTTTTTAATTGTTAAAACTTGGTATGGGGTGCGATGTGCAGTAAAATCTTGTCAATATGTGAGAGGTGTATATGTAGTTATGATAA
>NW_016157113.1:242339-242523 GCF_001687245.7 Rhagoletis zephyria
GGCCACTTCTGTGGCTCCCGATCAGAAACTGCTTGCAGAGCATTATGTTGTGCTCCTTTATGGGGAGCTTTTGTGCCTCGACGTGGAGGTGATGTTCGGGCGACATCAGGAGGCATCGTGTCGCTGTCCTGAGTGCGGTGTTCTGTACAGTCTGTAGCTTCGTCCACTGCGTCCTACTAGTCCC